>NW_021266911.1:0-1061 GCF_002162155.2 Triticum dicoccoides
GTGCTTAGAAGCGACGAACTGTAGCAACGGTGCACAGTTAGGGGAGAACACTTCTTGAAATTTTATAAGGGATCATCTTATTTACTACCGTCGTCCTAAGTAAACAAGATGCATAAACATAATAAACATCACATGCAATTATATAGTTGTGACATGATATGGCCAATATCATATAGCTCCATTGATCTTCATCTTCGGGGCTCCATGATCATCTTGTCACCGGCTTGACACCATGATCTCCATCATCATGATCTCCATCATCGTGTCTTCATGAAGTTGTCACGCCAACGACTACTTCTACTTCTATGACTAACGTTTAGCAATAAAGTAAAGTAGTTTACATGGCGTTATTCAATGACACGCAGGTCATACAAAAAATAAAGACAACTCCTATGGCTCCTGCCGGTTGTCATACTCATCGACATGCAAGTTGTGAATCCTATTACAAAGAACATGATCTCATACATCACAGTTCATCATTCATCACAACTTCTGGCCATATCACATCACATGATCAATCGCTGCAAAAACAAGTTAGACGTCCTCTAATTGTTGTTGCATCTTTTACGTGGCTGCAATTGGGTTCTAGCAAGAACGTTTTCTTACCTACGAGACACCACAACGTGATTTTGTCAACTTCTATTTACCCTTCATAAGGGCCCTGTTCATCGATTCCGCTCCAACTAAAGTGGGAGAGACAGACACCCGCCAGCCACCTTATGCAACTAGTGCATGTCAGTCGGTGGAACCGGTCTCACGTAAGCGTACGTGTAAGGTTGGTCCGGGCCGCTTCATCCCACAATACCGTTGAGCAAGAAAAGACTAGTAGAGGCAAGTAAGATGACAAAATCCACGCCCACAACAAAATTGTGTTCTACTCGTGCAAAGAGAACTACGCATAGACCTAGCTCATGATGCCACTGTTGGGGAACGTTGCAGAAAATTAAAATTTTTCCTACGGTTTCACCAAGATCCATCTATGAGTTCATCTAAGCAACGAGTCAAGGGAGAGAGTTTGCATCTACATACCACTTGTAGATCGCGTGCGGAAGCTTGCAAGG
>NW_021266912.1:0-1165 GCF_002162155.2 Triticum dicoccoides
TTCATAGACAAGTAAATGGAAACTACTAAAAGCCTCAAGATAAGTGTGAGTGCCGAGGATGGCTCTTCCGTAGGAAGACGGAGGTGGATCCTCGGTAGTGTATTGAAGTGGTGAGTAGTGGACTCGTGTGCGCAAAACCATTTCAAGTTGGAGTATCGTAGGATAGTTTAGCCAAGAGTCAAAGCTGGCTTGCTGCAATAACTCCACCAACCCTTCTTGATAATGTGCATGTATGTAGGATCTGCTGTAAGTCTTGCTGAGTACCTTTGTACTCATGTTGCTATAATTTACATTTTTACAGAAGACGCTGCAACCCCTTCTGATGGGTTCTATGTAGACGTTGACATCAACGAGTAGGCTAAAGACCCAGGTGGTGACCCTGAGCTTGTGAAGGACCATGTAGTATAGCTAGGCTTTCCAAGCCTCTTTTATTTTACTAGTTGTCTGTACTCAGACAAGTTACTTCCGTTGCTGGTTTGTATGACTGTATGACTTGAATGTTGGGTCGTGTGACCCGTACCTTTGTGTATGTTATGTATGGCTCTCTGAGCCTTAAATAAAGTACTTGTGTCGTAGAGTCATGTTGTGATGCTTCGTTGTATTTGCACATATCGAGCATATTGTGTGTATGATTGAAATGCTTGGTATGTGTGGGATCTGACTATCTAGTCGTTTATCTTTAGTAGCCTCTCTTACCGGGAAATGTCTCCTAGTGTTACCGCTGAGCCATGGTAGCTTGCTACTGCTCTGGAACACTTAGGCTGGCCGGCATGTGTCCTTCTTCGTTCATGTGTCTGTCCCTTCGGGGAAATGTCACGCTTTGAGTACCGGAGTCCTGTTAGCCCGCTACAGCCCGGTTTACCAGAGTCCTGCTAGCCCAGTGCTACAGCCCGGACCCACTTGCTGATGACCGACACGTTCGAAGCTGGGTCATGGATGCCTGTCCCTGTAAGTCTGTGCCACTTTGGGTTTACGACTAGTCATGTCAGCCCGGGCTCTTTATCATATGGATGCTAGCGACACTATCATATACGTGAGCCAAAAGGCGCAAACGGTCCCGGGCAAAGGTAAGGCGACACCTGTGGGGATACCGTGCGTGAGGCCGCAAAGTGATATGAGGTGTTACCGGCTAGATCGATGTGACATCGAGTCGGGGTCCTGACAC
>NW_021266913.1:0-1316 GCF_002162155.2 Triticum dicoccoides
TACCACTCCGAGTGGCTCGCTAATGTCGTCATGGTTCCTAAGAAGGACAAGTCGCTCCGAATGTGCATTGATTTCAAGCACATCAACCGGGCCTGCCCGAAAGATCACTTTCCTCTCCCTCGCATAGATCAAATTGTTGACTCGACCGCGGGATGCGAGAGGTTGTCTTTTTTAGATGCTTACTCCGGGTACCACCAGATCCGTCTGTACGGGCCCGATGAGGTAAAAACAGCTTTCATCACTCCATTCGGGTGCTTCTGCTATATCACCATGCCATTCGGCCTCAAGAATGCCGGAGCCACATTTATGCGAATGATTCAGAAGTGTCTACTCACCCAAATCAGTCGAAATGTGGAAGCTTATATGGATGATATTGTTGTCAAGTCACGAAAAGGTTCCGACCTGCTCGCTGACCTCGCCGAAACATTTGCCAACCTCAGAAGGTATGATATCAAGCTCAATCCATCAAAGTGCACATTTGGAGTTCCTGGTGGCAAGTTACTCGGTTTTCTCGTTTCCGAACGGGGAATCGACGCTAACCCAGAGAAGATTGGCACTATTCTCCGAATGAAACGCCCTGTGCGAGTGCACGATGTCCAGAAGCTTACTGGATGCTTGGCCGCATTAAGTCGGTTCATCTCACGACTCGGTGAAAAGGCACTGCCTCTTTACCGACTGATGAAGAAGGCTGACAAGTTCGAGTGGACTCCAGAAGCTGATGCAGCGTTTGCCGAGCTAAAAGCTCTGCTCTCCACCCAGCCGGTGCTTGCTGCTCCAATCAGCAAAGAGCCTCTGTTGCTCTACATCGCAGCCACAGGACAAGTCGTCAGTACTGTGCTAACGGTCGAGCGGGAAGACGAAGGAAAAGCTCTCAAAGTTCAGCGCCCAGTGTATTATTTGTCTGAAGTCTTGACTCCATCCAAGCAGAGATATCCTCATTATCAGAAGCTTGTGTATGGAATATACATGACCACAAAGAAGGTTGCTCATTATTTCTCTGACCATTCCATCACAGTCGTCAGCGACGCTCCACTATCAGAGATTTTGCACAACAGAGACGCAACTGGTCGAGTGGCCAAATGGGCGATTGAACTTCTTCCCCTTGATATCAAGTTTGAGGCAAAGAAAGCCATTAAGTCCCAGGCGATAGCAGATTTCCTCGCCGAGTGGATTGAACAACAGCAGCCGACTGAAGTTCACTCGGAGCATTGGACCATGTTTTTCGATGGCTCTAAGATGTTGAATGGTTCCGGTGCTGGGGTTGTCCTGGTTTCCCCCAGAGGAGATAAGCTCAGATATGTGCTCCAGATTCACTT
>NW_021266914.1:0-1331 GCF_002162155.2 Triticum dicoccoides
TCCACTTTATGATAAGAACTGAACATGTATCAAATGATGCTAAAAGTAGAGCATGAGCAAGATCATGTATCAATTGATGCTACCTATTTGTGTTTGAATGGGCTCAACATAGCTGCTCATGGCTCTGCGTGACCGTGATGATAACAAAAACATTTGTTTGCCTACGGTCTTGCTGTCAAATTTTAGTTTGAGTTCTTCGAGGCTTTTCTCTGTTCAAAGACTTTTATCTGAAACTGACATTGCTGGCTTGTATGCAATGATGAAAACCGGGTCAATTAATCTGAAGACAATAATTAAAAGATGTATAACAAAATTAGCAGTCAACTAATATTAAAAAAATTAAGTGGGTCATTTAACATATGATCCACTTATGACTTTAAGCACACAACCTAGTTGGTCGTGCATAAAATAAGCGCAGTTTAACAAGGGTATCCAATTGCTTAACCACGTGAAGTTGTGCAAAACCTATGAGGGTTCAACTACTAAAGGAGCGGCCGACAACGATTAAAAAAAGCTACGATCAGGAAATACCTTCTATCAGAGACGGCGGCGCCGAGTTGATGGCCGCGGATAGTGCGTCGCAAACTAGAAGTGCCCCTATAGCGCGGTAGACGGCGGCAAGGATAAACGGAGGGAGCAGTGAGAAGAACACTGAAGTCCGACCCCTCATGGCGGTGGGCGTTGGCCGGTGACTCCTGTAATCCGTGTGAGCCCGGCGTCTCCGATATGATCTTGCAGCAGTCGTGGGAGCTGCGGATGGCACGGCCGGGTGGTTAGAATGAGGCGCTGTAATCGTGGGATTCAGGGAGGGGTGGGCCGCGTGAGTTATGTGAGATTTCAATAATATCACAATGATATCCCAACAAATCTAGAAAATACTGTCCTTGTTTTTAAGTATTAAAAATGGATTTTTCGTGTCGCATATGCCCGAAAAATGCCATACGTGACAAAACTTGCAATAAATGTTGAAAATGGTCCACATTGTACTAATGACCAAAAAAATCCCGCATGTGACGAAACTTTCAAAATTTGTTGAAGATGGTTGAAACATGGCAAGTAGCCCTAACATGGCCATGACTTGTCATCCTGAAATTTTTGGTTGGTTTCATACAGGTGAGAAACCGAGCTAGTGCTCTCGGGGTGGTGACAGGCTATCCCCGAAAAGTGCGTTTTAGAGACCCTACTTGCGTATACATGCACTAATGATCCCAATTTTGCTGCATCGCATCCCTTGACCACATAGAGCATGCATGCATAATTTGCTTTTCATGTTGGGTAAAATTTGGAATGTTTACACATATACGGAACGAAAATGACCAGTAAATGGCTCT
>NW_021266915.1:0-1216 GCF_002162155.2 Triticum dicoccoides
ACAGGGTCTTACTAACCAATTATACATCGAGGTGTTTACATAAGCAGTGAATCTTTACTGCTTAGATTATATAGATCACAAGAATGTCAAACACAACAAAGTAAAGTAAAAGGTGATCATCAGATTAAATAGAACAATGGAATGGAAAATGTGTTTATACACCTATTTCAGGGGTATATCCTTCCCAAGGACAAGAAGAGCATGATATCCATGACAGGATATAATGTAGAAAACCCTTTAGGTAAGGGGGGAGGAATCTCATGATATTACCCATACAACGGTGTTTGGATAATTGATAAAGAGAATTTAGCATTGTGCTTCAAATGTTCTTGGTGATGAACGGAGTACCACAGACATGCTTCAGGTAGCAATGATATGGTGTTTCAATCAAGGGCCCGACTTCGGATACACCCATGATCCATCAGGAGTAACTTATAAAATAAGTCCTACCACTTCCTCCAGGAGGAATGGTTATCCTTGCAAAAGAAATCATAATGATAGGTCCTCCAGCCAGGGGGGATGCTAGGCATGACATCATGTTACCGGGCCATCAAAGGACAAACAACATAATTCCTGGAAAGTTGTCCCAACCATCATATCTGACCGAGATTCAGATCCAATTGGTGTCATGATGCCTCAGACTCAGGATGTCCGAGAAGAAAAGGCGCAACACAAATCATTGAAATGGCATTGCAAGATTCTCGGGAAATGAACTATGGGAGCGGGTTCCTGAAACAATAGTTCATCATTAAACCAAGGAGAGGTGAGGAGGTGGCCGATTGACTCAGCGACAATTCATTGAGATTTTCAAAAGATGGATTTCCACAATAATGTGAACAAGAAGATGACATTTGTCAGATCAAATGGTATAAAATGTATGCTCGAGGAAAACATACACAATTAAACATTGGTTGAAAGGTGCACCCGAAATATGGGTTGGGTTGCACGACCAATGTCAGAATGGTGATTCAATAGTCAATAGCCTAAGAATGAACTTTCGACCATTAACTTCAAAAAAAATAGGGTTGCTAGAAGGAAAGAATCCAAACAACACCGTTCACTTGTTGGAATTAACACGGGGACCAAGATAGAATGGTGATGGTGAGAAGTATTTCTATGTCAAGAATTCTCAAGAGGTGGAACAAATCTCAGAACATTCTTGACATAAAGGATGGTAATACTCCAAGGTAAAGAAGAACAATTGCTGGATAGCAAG
>NW_021266916.1:0-10576 GCF_002162155.2 Triticum dicoccoides
GCGGCGGCGTGAGAAACCCTAGCGTGCGCCGCGACTCGTGCGAGGAGAGAGAGGGAGCGGCTCGCTGGTCACATTGTTTTTCTTTTGGATGGGAGATCGGGAGGGGTGTTTCGTGCGAGCTGGTTTTTTTTTTGCAGTGTGTGTGTGTGGGGGTGGGGAGTGCGAGGGGAGACGAAAAAAACCAACGGAAAAAACCGGACGAAAGTGGTGGGACGAAAATTGACCGACGGAGACTACCAATTGCTCGATTAGGAGTAGAGACAATGCAGCTCTCCTGTGTACTTTCTATGTCCTGTCTGTGTTTTTTTTGTTGAAGAGAAAGTTCTTGTGGTAGCGAGAGAGAGGTAGCTAGAACTGCCTTATGGACCTCCAATTAATCATGCAGAAAAGCAGGATAATATGAAAGAAGCTCATGTCCCAGCAGTTGTCGCTGAATTTACATAAATCTGTGAGAAATTATGCTGCTTAATTTTGGATTGCTTGGAGTAAGATTTTCACATAGGTATGTGCAGCAGGTAATAGCTCTGAATCAAACTGAAAAAATCAAGATTGAATCATTTCTATGCCTCGCAATTTCTATGAACTGTACATAGTCATCGTTTAAACACCACATGGATAAAAATTAAAATATGAACTCAACTTGACAAAATTAAAAATCAGAACCTTCTATGGCTGGCCATCGAACACCATATACAGCAAGGTAAGTAGGCATACACGTACAAAAAAGCAAACAAGCTTGATTAATACTTCAGTTTAACATCAAGTCAGTTGAGTTAGGAGGGTTTAGTAAGCAATAGAAGATACTTCAGTTTAACATTAAGACCTTGTACGTATCCTGAGAAAGAAATAAAAAAAATATACATTGATCTTCGATTCAGTGGCACAAAGTAGAGAGCAGCATGTGGAACCTCTGTACAGGAAGTAAAATTACCTGAACACCAATCTTCCTCCAACAGTTCTCAATTCTGTAAAGTCCATCATACCGCACACCAGATTCAGGACCATATGAAAAACACTTCTCTTTGATGGACCTTTTTAAGTTCACAAACAAGATGATATAATAACAAATATCAGCAGAATGGTAGATGGCCTCCATATATGCAACAAAATGTAACAGTGAAAAACAAATCATGGAAGATAATAATGCACTGAAACAACACATAAATGAAAATAGTTTCAATTTCATTTTGTTTCACTGAAACGACACAAATGGAAATTGAAAACCATTTCATCTATATGAATCAAATTAATTCATCGTCATGCTTTTCTGGTCAAAAAATAAAGAAAATACTTCAATGGTAGTTAATGCTTCAGTCAATACTTCAAATGGTGAGCAGTTTCAGTCAATGCTACATTATTTTCAGGTGACTACAAAATTATGCACTAATGCGAGCAGTTTCAGTCAATACTTCAAATGGTAGTTAAAAGGAAAAAATAGGAAACGAAGATACATATGTCATGAATCCTAACATACCTTGCAGTCTCAAGGGCAAGTCTGATCACTTTATAAGATTGCAGGCGACCTCTTGTCTTAAGATAACTCGCTAGATCACCCTATTGAGTTAACACAGATCCAGTTATCGGCAATAGAAGAGTAACGTTTTCCAGGACAATCCAGTAAGATCCTTTCTTATGGTTCCAATAACAAAATAAAATTGTGCACAAAACTTATATGCATACTTCTTTCAAAAATCCTATTACATGGAGGAATGCTTTTCTAGATATTTATAAAAAGGAATACACGCATTTGTTCTGTTTGTAAAGTAATCTGGATATGCATAAAGTGACCTGGATATTCAAAAAAAAAATTGTTCACGAAACTTATATGCATACACGCATTTTCTAAATATGATGAAAAGTATTGTAAAGTGATCTGGATAAGATGATTTGAATAGAAATCATGTCTTGCAGACTCCCTATTATGCCAATCACAAGCAATATATTAAAGGAGATGGAATATACATGGCTTAACTTCTCCAGTGTTCCATTTACCTGCAGAAAAAGGGTACTCAAATAGTGCAACAAGGGTACTTTTCTATAAATAAATGAACAAACAATTATAAGATTTTAAAAAGTATTTTATAAAAAGTATAAATGGTTGTACTACTTTCACCTCATCAATCTAGAGTACGTTAAAAATATTATGTGCCAAAGTTTGACATGGTAGCATCTCATTTTCTACAACTTCAACTATTTAATACATCAGGGGAGGTATGCTTCGTAAGTATGTAGCCTATTGCAAGCATATGAATGGGGAAATCCCTGCCTTCCAAAAAATAAGTACCATTGTTGATTTAGCTATTGGCTGATTTCTCCTGTTATCATTAATGGGCAACCATGTGTATTCAGTATGAGGGCTGGACCTATTCTTATCACTATGTAGGAAGAGTTTTTTCCTGTAAAATATGTTTATTCCTAATGAATGGCTGTACAGGAAGTAGCTTGATCGGCAAATATTAAATTCAGTTCTTAAGAAAAGTGCAACACTGTCAAAACTGAAGCTATTTTCAACACATACACACCAGTAGCAGTGGGAGATTGATGAGAAGCTACGAGCACCAATAAATTGTACGCACTGCTGGGGTATCCCTGCAAATAAAACAGAGTAATCAATTCCATATAGCTGACCATAGCGAATTGAGTACCTCTAGTTTGACTGATGACTCCATCTACTCTAGCCAAAAGAGATGAAACCTGCACCACTGCACGATATCCTAGGCGATGAGTGGTGAAAGTGGTCGCTCATGTTCATCTGTGCTGCCAGAAACTTGAGCTCTTAGCAGACGTTGTGCCCGTATTCCTTTCTGCATAATTGTTGTTTGTGATGGTTCCGGCTAAGAGCAGCGACGATGCAGCCTCGACGGCGGCCTCTATCAAGAGTGGCGATGACACAAGAAGATGGCGAGCAGCCCTCCGCGCACGGCTGTGTCAGTTGATAGATTGGAGCACAAGGAGCGGGAGGCAGCGGATCACCATTGAAGGCCGAGGAGTGGGACGGGTAGAGATGAAGGCCGGAGGGAGGGAAGAAAAAGGGGTGGGGGTGCGGCCGTGCGTGGCAGCCATGGGTCATGGAGTTCGGCGACGGCGGCGTCTTCCGGAGTTCGGCGGCAGGAGGCACCGAGAGAAGGCCGCCGCCGCCGCCGTCGTCGCCCCATCCCCATCCATCCATGGGTGGGTGTTGGGCTAGGGTTTCATCCCCATCCATCCATTGGTCGGGCCGGACCTCCATGACCGACCTCGAGGGCCAGGTGGACGAGGGCGCGGTGGTGCCGCTGCGGATCAGGGCGCCCCCTCACCTTGTCGTGCGATATGGAGCCTTCTCTCCCATAGCCCCACACCTTGTCGCACGGATCCAGGCTGAGAAGGTGAGGGGCTGGAGCGGCGGCGCTAGAGGAGGAGGAGGCCGGCGGCGGTGGGGTTGGGGTTGGGGCAGAGGAGAGCGGCGACGTACGGGCGGGAGGCGCCGGCGTGGCCAGGGCGGCTGCGTCCTAGGGAGGGAGACGAGAGCGGGTTAGGGATAGGGCTTCACGCGGCAGCGGCGGCGGGGTATGGGATGACTCGGGTTTTCTTTGTGCCGTGGATGGAGCGGTGGGAGATGAGACGAAAAAAATGTACGAAGGTTAACCTACGAAAAAAAACCGGACGAAAATGGTGGGACGAAAATTGACCGGCGGAGACTATCAACTGCTCCATTAGGAGTAGAGATATCACATGGGAAACTTATTTTCTTTTGTTTTTTTGACATTTTCATCATTTTATTTTATTTTTTTTAAACTGAAAAGGCGATCCACTGGGGGGTAGAGCTTGAAAATGGGACCTTTAGTACCGGTTCGTGCCATGAACCGGTACTAATGCCTCAAACCCCATTAGTACCGGTTGATGGCTCGAACCGGGACTAAAGGTCTAACCTTTAGTACCGGTTGGTGCCACGAACCGGTACTAATGGGCATCGCACTCTTTAGTCCCGGTTCATGGCACCAACCCAGACTAAAAGGTCCAGACGAACCGGAACAATGGCCCACGTGGCGCGGCCGGCCCCCTGGGCTTACGAACCGGGACCAATGCCCCCATGGGTCCCGATTCTGGACTGAACCGGGACTAATGGGCTAACCCGGCCTGCACCAAAGCGCTCTTTTCTACTAGTGCATGGCGGCTGTCAATTGGCTACTCTTGTGCTTTTAGTATAGAGCACGCATAATCTATCTTCCCAATGACCTGGAGATGTGGAAGAGCACATGAGTGATGCATGCTACGCTCCAAATTGTCAACGATCCGGCGAATGCTCTTTCCTTTGTACGGTCAAACAATGGCTTGAGGGCTGGGATCATTTCGTTGCTTCTCTCCATTTTCCTGGAAACACGAGTGCCGTAAAAATATATGCTAGGACGATTGTGCGGCCGTCTTCTCATGAACCTATGGCATACAACTACGGCAATGGCGGCGAATCTGGTAACCTTAATGTTTGGCATACAGCCTTACCGATGGCATACAAATATTAATACCCACCTAACACCCCATCCAAACTTTGAGCACCCAGCTACTAGCTAGTAGTTTGTAAGGAGAGAGTGCAATGGAGGGGGTTGACCCGATGTTGGCAACGGCGTCGAGCACCTTAATGTTTGGCATACAGCCTTACCGAGGATCGATCACGAGACCTCCAGCAAACAAGCTTTCAGAGTGGCTAACCTTATAGATAATAAGAGCTGGTGATTACATGGCAGCGGAGGCCTATAAGAACAATACCAACGCAGATCCAAGCATTCCTTTTTCATCTTTTTTCCTTTTCCCCCTTTTTAATGTTTTTTCTTCGAAATTCCAAAAAATGTTCTCGAACCTGAAATTTGTTCGCAAATTCACAAAAATGTTTGTGTTCTCAACTGTTTTGCAAATTTCAAAAAATGATCGTGTTTTTAGAACTTGTTCGTATTTTATAAAAAATGTTTAGGATTTCAAAAAATTATTCATGTTTATAAAAAATATGATTTTTAAATGAATGTGTAATGAAATGTCAAAAGTTTTCCTAAAACATTTTCTAAGAATGTGAATATTTTTTGAAAATTAACTACATTTTTTTTATTTTATGTACATTTTTGAAACTCTTAACAAAATTCAAAAACACGAACAATTTTCGAAAAAACAGGAACATGTTGTGAAACTCCCAAACATATTCGAATATAGGAAAAATTTCAAAAATATGCAAACAATTTTTGGAAATGCAAACGTTTGTGAAAACGTGAACATTGTTGGAAACACATGAATAAATTTGAAAACCTAATCGATTTTTGGAAACACCAATATTTTTTTAAACTCCTCAATTAAAGTTTAAAAATTGAACATTTTATAAAACTGCGAAAAATTTCGAAACATATGAACTTTTCTAAAATAAAATAAATTAAAAAATGAATACAAAAAATGATACAAAAAGAAAAAGAAAAAGAAAAGGGGAGAAAATTATAACAAGGAAAAATAAAACATAAAAAGAAATAGAGACAGAAAAAAGGGTTTTGGAACCTCCTAGAAGGTTCCCAAAACCGAAAAAATCAGCTAGAAACCTTCTAGACGGTTCCGAAATCGATGAAGTGCTGAACGGGCCGGCCTAGGTCATCGCTTGCTTGTGAACCTTGTGTGATTGCTTGACAACTTGACGCAATGTACGTCGTATAGGGTTTTCTCGAGACCTTGTCAGCGGATATTTGCAACAAGTGGTGCAAGTTGCATCATTCGTACCGACCAGAGCTCAAATTGGTTGCGACTGGATGTCCAACTGCTCGAACTTAACCTTCCCTACCGACCAGAGATCAAATTAGCTGCTGCGGGGAGGCCCAACCGCCCGAACTTAACCTTCCCTACCGACCAGAGATCAAATTGACCGTCGCGGGAGGCCCAACCACTCGAACTTAACCTTCCCTATCGACCAGAGATCAAATTGGCTACTGCGGGGAGGCCTAACCGCCCGAACTTAACATTCCCTACCGACCAGAGAACAAATTGGGTACACATGACGTACCCAATTTCAAACCATGTCCGATCATGGTGCTGGATACTCGAGGTCCAAGGGATGGATGTCGCAAGCAGGGTAAACTAGAAGGTCGTCGAGGGTACGTCACGTGAAACCAAGCAAGAGATGGGTCTTGCCGTGCTACTTTCACCAACTTGACGATGTCGCAAGCAGAGATGGGTTCCAGGAGGCGTCGTTGAGACGCCGGCGACGGCGCCGCGTCGGAATAAAGGTGCCCCAGCTTCGACCGCGTTTCGTTGGGAGTGCTACTTCCGGCGAGAAGCTTGTGGGTGTTTGGTTCCTCCCGCTCCAACTCTGCTCCGGTGGCGTGCTTCTGTGAGGCGCCGAGGAGCGTGTGAGGATTATGTGTGTTTTGCTGCAGGGCTCGACCGGTGGTACGGCTGGGAGCAGTGCTGACGGTGCCCTGCTTGGGATGGATGTAGTCCAAGGCTGGCATCGGATCTTTTTGACTCTGGGTGCTACTTTCTGGCAGAAAAAAAGGGTTTTGGACTTGACACGACCTTCTAGTTTACTCATTGGGAAGATCGGACGTGAAGGTGTCCTCATGCATGTGTTGGTTTTTCTTCTATCCTCGAGGTCGCCAGCGGAAAGACAGGAGATCTCGGGCTGCTTCTGTTCGCCTCTCGCGTTCTGTGGAGAGTTCGAGAGTATCCAGCTCAGTTGGAAGCGCTCCTCCATCATATTTGGGAATGCAGAGTTGAATGACTGGCCCTGCCCGGCACCGGCGACGGCTGTGTACCTCTCTTTTCGCTGGTGCACTTCCTCTGATATCCTCTTGAGAAGCTGGCGCTTAGAGCATCTCCAGCCGTTCGGCTCTCCTAAACGCTGAAAAAACGCCGCCTTGGCTGAGCCGGCGCGTACTATAGGCGTGGGGCGATTGCGTTCCCAGTCGTCGCCTCGAACTCGGCGTAAACTCAGCGATTCGATTCTAATTCGGCACAAACTATACAAATTTTCATTCAAATTTGTACAAAGAAACAGAAAACAAACGAACTACCCCTAGCCCTACTACGCTGCGGCCGCCACCCGCCTTCTACATGCCGAGGAGCCTGTAGAACCGGGTGAAGTCGTCGCCGCCGCCGCCGTCGTCCCAGTCGTCGCCGCCGTCCTGCGTGCCGTCGTCGTCCCTGCTGCACCCCTGAGCAGGGTTGCCGACGCGCGGGGTGTTGGACGGCCCAGACGCGTCCTCCTCGTCGCTGTCGAAGACGACCGCAACGAAAGAAGGACAGGCGGGCCGGTTACTCGAGGCGTGGTATGTTGCCGGTCTCGATGTAGTCGAGGACGACCTCGAGGGTGCGGCCGGACAGGCCCCACCATTCGCGTTGCCGGTCGGTGTTGTAGCGGCCGCGAGGGATGGTGCAAACTTTCATTTTTCTTCCTAGACTCGATGAGTCTGGAATATTCTGACACCAACCAGGTCTGAATCTCAGGCAGATATGATGGTTGGAACATTTCCCAAGAACTATAATATTGGTCCCTCGATAACCGTTTAAGTGGATATCATGGCCAACACACCCAGCCGGAAGACCTATTATTGTAGTATCTTGATTGAAGAAATTGGCCACATCCCCATAAGGATTTCGTAGGATTTACCTCCGTAACTATTCCTTATGGATTCTATTGCTCCCGAAGTCCGACCTTTTACTTGATGTTCTAGTTATCAAACCATATCTATGAATGGGATACACTAGCACATCAAGGAGAACATTAGAAGCGGAGTGCTAAATGTCTCTCGGTCGATTATCCAGATTTTATTTCCTTGGCCCCGCCAATGGTGAAATCTGAGAAAGTGTTATCTTCCTTTGCATCTGCATCATCCATCATCATTCATCATGGTAGCAAGTTGTGTTGCCAGGATCCTTGACACGGATGTTGGTAAAACCTTGATGATTGTGGAAATGCTCAAGTTCTTGAGAGCACGCACAAGCGTTAGGTGTTACCATCGGCATTAACTAGGGTTGCTCTTAGTTTCCTCGGCAATGCTACGACCTTTTCAAACAGTGAATTCACTCTCTATTGTTGAGCCTCTCCCCAGTTACTAGAATCATTCCCAGCATTTGCATTTTGTTCCCAGCTTGCACCGCCAATGTGCCATTCTACCATGGGTCTCTTCCATTTCCGGTGATAAGCAAATTCATCCATTACGTTGTCTTCAACAAGGTAATCCACATCATCCAAGTCTGAGTATGCCATTCTACCGACCCTCGCCAATCGATTGCTGTGATTTGCCTTAGGCTGATATAGAGAGTCTCAATGATCTCTGAATCAAAGGTAATTCTTTTTGCCACTTAAGGCAATAATCTACGAATCACCCTCCTCCAGGATGTTTCGTCGTGGTATCATGGCAACTCAACTCCTCGCTACGTGGGCAATCGTTTACCACCTTCTTAAGCGTGAAATTGTTGTCCACCTAGTGAACCTTCGTCATCCGTTTCTTTCCACCCCTCTTGATGTGTATCTCGTGTCTCAACCCGAGAGATGGCTCTATGTCTCATTCCGTGAGTTGTTCGGTCTTCTAGAAGATCGATCCTGCTAGAGTTTCCCTTTCCTCTCATTATCATGTCAATTGGAGTTCTCAGAACAAGACGACAAGACAAAGATGGTGATCGAAGCAACGTTCATTTGAAGTGCAACCTGGATTGTGAAGATTATACTAGTTTGCGTTTCCCCTTCATCTTACCCTACGCTTGAATCTCGAGACGAGATTCTTGTTTAGTGGGGGTGAGTTGTCACATCCCTAGCTGCTGGTAGTGCTCTAGGCTAGCTCATGTGTGCATCATGTTTAAATTCTGAAAATTTGAACTGAGGGAATTTTGGAAGCCTCAAAAACTTAAATAAAAGAGGGGCAAAAACCCTAGAAATCTCATTCATTGCTCCAAAATGCTCTTCTTAAATGTTTGATAATTTTTGGTAAGGGTTCTGGTCCCAACCAAAATATTGAACATTTTTAAGGAATTATTTTTGGGACTTTGGATTTAATTTATTAGCTATTTGAATTTGAATTATATTCATATAATTAGAATATAATTTCAAATACCCCTGATATATTTTATAAGCTTTTGGAAAAGTCCATCTAGCAATATAAAATATTCAGAGGAGTTTTTGGCATTGTTTGAATTATTTTAAATTCAAAACAGTGGCAAAATAAATTAAATAAAAATAAACAGAACAGAAAAAAAATAAAAAGAACAGAAGCCTACCTGGGCCACTTACCTGTAGCCGGCCCAGCTGGCCAGCCCATCTGGCCGGCCCAGCCCACCTCCTTCCCCCCCACTTGTCATCTTCCTCCTTTGCCAGGAGGACGAACAGAGGCGAGGCGTGGCGCGCGCCCGAGAGGCCTCGGCCACCTCCTGCTTCCCCCTGGCCACCTCCTGCTTCCTCTCGTCGCCCTGGACCCCGTCCGCGACGCCACGCACCCCCCAGGCCTCTCACTCTCTCCCCGAGCTCCTCTCTTCCTCTGGCTCTCTCGCGCGCAGCCACCGAACACACCCGTCGCCGCCGACGAGCATCACCGCGGCCACCGTCCACCCCGTGCCTCTCCGATGAGTTCAGAGGAACCACCATCGCCTTCTGCGTCTTCTACACCAACCCATTCGACCGCGGGAGCCCTGTAGCGTCTTCCCGGAGCTCGTCCCCAACCTTCGGCCGCCGGCGAACTTCCGAGGATTCGCGAGCTCCAGCCCCTCCCCGGCCTCGCCGTTGCCTCTACCGGATCCGCTGTGAGCTCCTCTTTCATTTCCCCTCCTCCCCGCGCTCGTTCCCGCATGCTAGCCGCCCTTTTCACCGGGGCCGTGAGCTCCTCACCGCCGGCGATGACGCGGACAAGGCCAGAGCCACCGGAGCTAGCTACCAAGCACGGCAACGTGCTCCACACCTCACCAGGAACCTAACTCACACACCAGCTTCCCCTCCCGTGCCCCCTAACGCCAACCCCGACCTCGCCCGAGCTCCGGCCATCGCCATTGCCGGCGAACCTCGCGCCTCGGAGCTCTTCCACTCATTTTAGTAGCTCCCGCGTGCTCACCCAGTCCCTAGGATCCCGATGCGCCTCTCTGCTCTCTGGCTAATGCGCTGCAGCCCTCGCGCCCGTGCAGCCGTAGCTCCGGCAGCCGCCCGGCCCGTCACCACCGCCCCTACACGCTGCCCCAGCACACACCGCGGTCACCACTGGATGCGCCGCATCGCGGGCTTTCTAGCGCGCCTAGCCGCAGCTCGAATCGTGCCCTGTGGGCAATTCCCGAGCCTCCGCCGCGTCTGGTCGTTGCCGGCGGCTAGACGCCGGTGGATTAGCCCCGGTTGACCAGGGATTTGACCCCCCTGGGTCACTGACGTGTGGGCCCGGCCCCTGCTAACTTTGATTAAATTAATAACTAATTTAGTTAAGCCACTGACTCACTGACATGCGGGCCCTGCCCGGCTAACTAAGTTAGTTAGGGTTAATTTTAATTAGGTTAGTTAGTCCAGACACTGACACGCAGGGCCCACAGGTCAGTTTGACATGGACGGCGCCCGTTGACCTGCTGACGTCACTATGAGGTCATGATGACGCAATAATTC
>NW_021266917.1:0-1703 GCF_002162155.2 Triticum dicoccoides
TATTATTTCAGGAATTTCAGAAAATAGCTAAAACTTCAATAAATCATAGAAAATTAACCATAACTCCAAATTAAATAAATTATATATGAAAAATTATCAGAAAAATTCAAGGAATCCATCTGTACCATTTTCATGCATGTTAGAACAACTTATAGATGCTGTTTAGCACAAATCATATAAAGGGCATTTAAATAATCACATATGGAGTTTGAATTTGAATCTTGTATTCAAACCAACCCCATTTAATTTGTTGCTAGATGCATTAGCCCAAAACACATTCATATTGCCATGTCATAGCATGCATCATATTGTGCATTGCATTGATCGTGTTTCTTCTGTGTTTGCCGGTGTTGTTCTCCCTCGGTAGACGTGATACCGATGATGTGATCGTTGACACTGATGAAGACTCAGTGTTATCTTCAGAAGTGCCAGGCAAGCAAAACCCCCTTGTTCATTCCGATAAAATCCCACTCTCTCGCTCCTGCTCTCTTTTACTGCATTAGGACAACAACGACATATTTGTTACTTGCTGCGTTAGCTGAACCCCTTTATCCTTTGCATGACCTGTCATTGCCACAGTAAATAGATGAAACCCACTAGCATGAGTAGGAGTTGTTTGAGCCCTGTTGTGCCTACTCATTCATGTTTGTTTGTCATGCCTGCTACTGCTTAGAGTTGAGTCAGGTCTGATTCATCGGGGATGAATCAGAGGCGTGTGAATATGTCCTACTGGGTGTGAGCTAAGTGTGTGAATACGATTTGGTAAAGGCAGCGGTGAGAGGCCATGTAGGAGTACATGGTGGGTTGTCTCATTGCAGCCGTCCTCAGGAACTGAGTTCTGCGTTTGTGATCCATGATTCAGCTACTACCATACATTGGGCCCTGAAATATGACCCCGCTCGACTTCTTATTCACCCTCGTCCTCTGTCCAGGAGTTGCAAGTAGTTTCTGGTGTTTGTAGTACGCTGGAGGCCGTGGACAACGCTGACCGTAGGGGTGGGCTGTGATGCGGTAGGCACGTGGCCGGGTAAACCGGGCGCCCGTTTGGTGCCACGGAACCCTGTTCACATTGTTTGGGGCTGTGAGCGAAACTCCGGCCGGATCTCCTCATGGATGGAACCCGAATAGGCGATAAACCTGGACCAGAGACTTGAGTGTTTAGGTAGGTCGTGGTCTACACCCACGTCGGCTTTCGCTTGAAGTCTGCCGAGCACATGTCGTGTGCAGACGCTAAGTGGTGGAAACATGTATGAAGAAGTACACCCCTGCAGGGTTATCATCATCTATTCGAATAGCCGTGTCCGCGGAAAAGGACTTCTGGGTTGCTTATATCAGTTCATAGACAAGTGAAAGTGGATACTCTAAAATACGCAAGATAAGCGTGAGTGCTATGTATGGCATTCTCGTAGGGAGACGGGAGTGGATCCATAGTGGTGTATTGATATGGTGAATATGTGGACTCGTGTGCGCCACCTCAAAGAGTTGCTTGCAGTCGTAGTTTAGGATAGCCACCGAGTCAAAGCTGGCTTGCTGCAGTTAAACCCCACCATCCCCTTGTTGATAATGATGCATATGTAGATAGTTCTGATGTAAGTCTTGCTGGGTACATTTGTACTCACGTTTGCCTATTTTATGTTTTTGCAGAGAGACTTCGGTCTCGCTAGTAGTTCCGCATGGACTTCGACGTTTAGCTTGTTACCTCA
>NW_021266918.1:0-760 GCF_002162155.2 Triticum dicoccoides
CCCTGTCTTAGCATAACGCGAGTCGAGGCGGACGTCGTCGCGGTAGCGACGACGGACACCGAGACGAGCACGTGACACCATTCCCACCATGTCTTAGCGTAACACGAGTCACGGATGACGTCGTCGCGGTAGCGACGACGGACGCCGAGACGAGCACGTGACAACCATGCCATCCTGTCTTAGCATAACGCGAGTCGAGGCGGACGTCGTCGCGGTAGCGACGACGGACGCCGAGACGAGCACGTGACACCAGTGCCACCCTGTCTTAGCGTAACGCGAGTCGAGGCGGACGTCGTCGCGGTAGCTACAACGGACGCCGAGACGAGCACGTGACACCAGTGCCACCCTGTCTTAGCGTAACGCGAGTCGAGACGGACGTCGTCGCGGTAGCGACGACGGACGCCGAGACGAGCACGTGACACCACTGCCACCCTGTCATAGCGTAACGCGAGTCGAGGCGGACGTCGTCGCGGTAGCGACGACGGACGCCGAGACGAGCACGTGACACCATTCCCACCCTGTCTTAGCGTAACGCGAGTCGTGGCGGACGTCGTCGTGGTAGCGACGATGGATGCCGAGACGAGCACGTGACACCACTGCCACCCTGTCTTAGCGTAACGCGAGTCGAGGCAGACGTCGTCGCGGTAGCGACGACGGACGCCGAGACGAGCACGTGAAACCATTCCCATCCTGTCTTAGCATAAGCGAGTCGAGGCGGACTTCGTCGCGGTAGCGACGACGGACGCCGAGACGAGCACGT
>NW_021266919.1:0-982 GCF_002162155.2 Triticum dicoccoides
TCAACCCAACGTCTCTGCCTGAGATTCAAATCCGGTTGGGTGAAAATATACTTCAGACTTTGGTGATCAGTGAATATTTCGCAACGATTACCGAGGAGGTAATGTCGCCAGGTCTTAAGTGCATAGACTACGGCTGCAAGCTCTAGATCATGAGTAGGATAATTCTCCTCATGTGGGTGCAATTGCCGTGAAGCGTAGGCAATTACGTGTCGATCTTGCATGAGAATGCAACCTAGTCCTTGTCGCGAAGCGTCGCAGTAGATAACAAAGTCCTTAGAGAAGTCTGGCGGTACCAGTACGGGAGCAGAGGTCAGGCGTCTTTTCAGTTCCTGAAAGCTGTGCTCACATTGTGGAGTCCATTCGAACTTTTTATCTTTCTTGAGGAGTTCGGTTAGAGGTTTAGCGACCTTGGAGAAGTTCTCGACAAAGCGACGACAATAGCTCGCTAAGCCCAGAAAACTCCGAACTTGCTTGACCGATTCGGGTGGAGTCCAATTAAGGACGGCTTGAACTCGCTCAGGGTTAACAGCAATACCTTTACTAGATATTACATGACCCAGATAGGTCACTTCTGACAACCAGAATTCACATTTAGAAAATTTGGCATAAAGGCGATGCTCTCGAAGTTTCTGCAACACTAACCTTAGATGTTCGGCATGTTCTTCCTCGTTCTTGGAGTAGATGAGTATATCATCGAGGTAAACCACGACGAATTTATCCAAATACTCCATGAAGATTGAGTTCATTAACCGAGAAAAGGTGGCTGGAGCGTTGGTTAATCCGAAGGACATGACGGTGTACTCGTATTGGCCGTAACGAGTAACAAAGGCCGTTTTAGGAATGTCCCCGTTCCTGATTTTGATTTGGTGGTAGCCCAACCTCAAATCCATCTTGGAGAAGACTGAGGATCCAGCGAGCTGATCGTACAGGTCGTTGATCCTGGGAAGTGGATATTTGTTCTTGATTGTGACCAAATTGACAG
>NW_021266920.1:0-1511 GCF_002162155.2 Triticum dicoccoides
CTCCTCCCCCTCGCACGCCCCAGCCATGGCCGACGCCATCGCCGCCACCCCCTCGCCGTAGCCACGCCCTTCGACCACCCCACGCCGTCTCACCGTGTCCAGGAGCTCCGCCGCTGTCCACTTCATCGAGCAGCTGAGCCCCGAGCGCTCGCAACGCCCGAGACCACCGCACCGACCTCGCCCGAGCTCACCGTCGCCGGAGATCCCCTTCAACGTCATCGTCGCTCCGGTCCATCTCCGGCCGCACCAGGGACTCCGTCGCACTCACTGTGAGCTTAGCCATCTTCCCCTCCTTTCCGTTCTTGCTCCCGAGCCGTGTAGCAACCTCCCGGAGCTCAACCGCACCCACCGCCGTGGACCTCGTCGCCGACGTGCTCCCGGTCATCCTCCGGCCACAAGATGGTGTCCATCTTGCTCACTGAGTCCCACAGCACCTAGCTAGCCACTCCACGAGCCTCACCGACCCCTCTAGCGCCAAGTTCACCTTCGACCGAACCCCGGTGGCCGCCAAAGTCGTCGCCGGCACTAACTCCGGCCACCCCGACCCCAACGGACTCCGCCAAGAGCTGCGGGTTGTCCTCAGCTCCACTCCGGTGGTCTCCGCGGTCCATTTGGTGGCCGAAATGGCAAAAACCACTTCCGCCGCCGCGTCGGGCTCGCCGGCGGCTAAACGCCGGCAGCCGACTTTGACTTTGACCACGGGTGGGCCCTGGTTGACTCCCCTGAGTCAATGACAGGTGGGGCCCAACCCTGTTAATTAAACAGGATTAGTTCTAATTAAGTTTTAATTAAAATAATCACCCTGACATGCGGGACCCACTGTCAGGTTTGACCCAGACCTGTTCCGTTGACCTGCTGACGTCACACTGACGTCAGGCTGACGCAGTAATTGATTTTCTGAATTTAAATTAAATCAGGAAATTCCAGAATATTATTTAAACTTCAAAAATTCATAACTTTTATTTTGTAACTCCAAATTGGACAAATTATATATGAAAAATGATCAGAAAAATCCAATCTACCCATCTGTACTATTTTCATGCATGATCAAACAAGTTAAATTGATGTTTTAAGCAGAACAAGGAAAAGCACTTTAAAAGACCATATTTGAACTTAAAATTTGAATCCTTGATTCAAATTTGTTCAAACCCCTCTGTTCTTAGTTGCATTAGCCCAACACACTCATATTGCCATGTTTCATGCATGCATCATATTGTTGCACATTGTTTGGTGATGGTTGTGTATCGATGTCCTTTGCGACAGGTTCTGCCCCCGAGGAGTACCGTGATTACCCTAACGAAGAACCATATCAGTGCATCGAACCATCAGGCAAGCAACCAACCATTTGATCATATCGATACAATCCCATGTTCTCGCTCCTGCTCTCTTTTACTGCATTAAGACAACGCGTTTCAAACTGCTGTGTGCTACGGTAGTTGAACCCATTTCCTCTGCATGACCTGTCATTGCCACAGTAACTAGATGAAACCCACTAGCATGTGTAGGAGTTG
>NW_021266921.1:0-1245 GCF_002162155.2 Triticum dicoccoides
TGTCAGACAGAAGAACCGAAGGGGAAAGATTGCATGTTCGCTATGCTAGGGACGTGTGGCAGACAAACGGACCGCATGTTCAAATTCGTCTTGTCATTCTGAGCAACTTTCGTGTATAAATCTTTTTCATCCGAGTTATGGATTATTTTATATTGAATTTCAAAGTTTTAATTGATTTTCTACAATTATTATTATTTCAAAATTGGAATTATGACGTCAGCTTGACGTCATCATGATGTCAGCAGTCAATAGAGCGTTGACTGGTCAAACTAATGTCTGGGGTCGTTCTGTCATAGACCTAACTATATAACATATTTAAATTAACTAAACTAGTTCAGTAGGCTAACTAAGCAAGGTTAATTAAGTTAGTTAATTAACTATTTAATTAATTAATGAATTAACTAATTATTTTTATAATTTTTTAAAATCTTTTTTTTACACAGGGGTGTGGGGCCCCTTGGTCAGTGGCACAAGGCCAGGGGCTATGCAGCCCAGGAGCAGGCACCACATCACCCAGAGGGGCACCAGCAGGCACGACACCAATGGGGAAAGGTGACGTCAGGCTGGGGCAGCAGTGGCCGTCGCCGGACGGCGGCAGACGAAGCAGGGCTGCGGGGCGGCACCAGCTGTAGTAGCAGTTCAGGAGCAACAGGAGCGGCGGCGACAGCAGTTGCGGGGGCGACGGGCGCGAGCCGGGCGAGCCCAGTGCACGGCCGGAGCGCGGTGGCCGTGCGCGGGCGTCGGGACGGCCGCGGTGAGCGCGAGGACGCGGGCCGGAGCACACACACGTAATGAGGGCTTCAGGAGGGGAGTCAGACGGAGGGGGCTCACCAGCCCTGTAGAGGTGCAAAGGCGCGCTCGGGGGAGGGCCGGAGTAGCGGGGCGACGGCGTGCGACATCGACAATGTCCGACTCGAGGAGGGAGTAATGCGAGGGAGAGGCGAGGATGGGGCAGTCTGGCGGTGACGGGCGGCGCCAACGTCGGACTTTGGAGAGAGGCGGCGGGAGGCGCGGGGCGTCGGGGCAGTCCGACGCGAGGGCGAGGAGGCGACAGCGTTGACGGAGTCTGACGGCGCCGGGGATGGACGCCAGCGTCGGTGGCGCGGGATCGAGCCCCTCCCCGATCCAGAACCAGGCGAGTGGGGGGGGGGTCCGGGAGAAGGCCGAGGCCGGCAGAGTCCTTGGACGCGTCGGAGAGGGACGGCGGGCGGCGGTCGACGTCGCCGTGGCGAAGCGAGATGCACA
>NW_021266922.1:0-2031 GCF_002162155.2 Triticum dicoccoides
GGGGGGGTGAATAGGCGATTTTTGTGAATTCTTCACTGAGGAATTTGCCGGTGAGGAAATTCCTTAGCGAAGAACTACTAGCAGCGGAATAAGTACTCAGAAGTAAGCATAACAAGATACAGACTTAGTCATCATGATGAAATGAAGACAATCATAGAGTACAGAAAGCGTAAACACAGGATAACACAAGATGAAGACGAACAGACTGAAGAAATTGAACTGAGGAAATTGAGAAAGTTTTCAGTCAAAGTCTTCAAACACAGATATGAACAATCACTCAACACAGTAATGAGGAAATGAAAGAGTTGAGGAAATAGAACCGGTAAGGTTGGTGAAGACAATGATATGTTAGACCGGTTCCAATTGCTGTCTCAGTTGTACGTCTGGTTGGAGCGGCTGAGTATTTTAACTCCAGGACATGCAGTCCCGGACACCCAGTCACTGAGCACGCAGCTCAGGACACCAAGTCCTCACCGTATTCTCCTTGAACTAAGATCACATAGATCTCGTCCAATCACTCGTGGTAAGTCTTCAGGCGACTTCCAAACCTTCACAGACTCGGTCACTCGGCGATCCACAATTCCTCTTGGATGCTCTAGACCATGACGCCTAACCGTCTGGAAGAAGCACAGTCTTCAAAGGTAACAAGCGTCGGATCCACGCAGGATCAATCTCTTCAGTGATGCTCAATCACTTTGGGGTTTGTAGGTGTTTGTGTTTTGGGATTTTCCTCACTCGATGATTTTCGCTCAAAGTCCTCGGAGGATGGGTTGCTCTCAAATGACAAGTGCCAGTTTCTCTCGGAGCAGCCAACCAACTAGTGGTTGTAGGGGGCGGCTATTTATAGCCTAGGGAGCAGCCCAACATGATACGACTTAAATGTCGTTGTCTGATATGACCGTTAGGTGGATAAGATATTTTTGGACAGCTGGCGCGCAGCACAGCAACGGTCGGAAATTTGACTCTCAAATTCCTCAGGGCTATCATGTTCCTCACTGTGTAGGCAATCCGCACTGGCGAATTCCAAACTCCTCAGTCAGAGCAAATTCCTCAGCGACCAGAAGAACTTCGTCTCGGTCACTGAAGAAATGGACTGAACTGTATGAGATTTCCAAAGGCTTCACTCGAAGGGTTTGGTAGGTGTAGGATTTTGAGTTGAGCATCACATGGAAATTTTTCCTTAGTATTTCCTCGACCCCCTTTAACAGTACGGTGTTTCCTATGACTCAAGAAAGAGAAAAACAAAACTATGAAAATGGAAGTCTTCAAGCTTCATATTCCTCGCATGAATATCAAGTCTTCATGGACACACCAATTTCTTCACTTTCAAAGTCTTCATGAAAGTCTTCAGGAATACAAAAATCTTCAGTCGAAGATATTCATTTTTAGGGGTCGACTTTTACTGTAAATATCAAACACCTCATAGACTTATAGACCTGTGTACACTCACAAACGCATTAGTCCCTTAACCTATAAGTCTTCAATACACCAAAATCACTAAGGGGCACTAGATGCACTTACAGATACATTATTCGAAACCCCTGCAGAAGGGCAGTCCGGCGTCACTCCCGGACCATCCTCTGTCCTAGAAGCCGGATCGGGAATCCGGCTGGTGGAGGCATGACCGGCAGGATCCCCGGACATAGTCCGCGAATGTTCTTCCTAAAAAGACACAACGGACAATGTCACACTTTAATGCGACAGGCGAGGAGTATATTTAATAACCATACCTCTTTGATGAAGGCTCAGCTGTATTTCCATTCGTCTACCTCTTTGAAGGTCTGCCCGACATAGGCGCCGTTCTCTTGAGAAACGCCTCGGGTGCAGTATGGCGCACTAAGCGCCTCCCCTTTAGAGCATGGGACAGTGCGGTGGGTGAGGCGTAAAGAGGAAGCTCTTTTTGAAAGAATGTCTCCTGGTTACTTACGTGCGAGGTAGGGAGAAGCGGGGATAGTCGGCGGTGATGGCCACTTCTGTGCCGTCATGGCTTGCCTGGTTGAACACTCCGTCCTTCAGCTCCATGAATATATC
>NW_021266922.1:3616-4286 GCF_002162155.2 Triticum dicoccoides
TATTCGGCGGCTTTGCACTGTGGGCCAATTCGCTTGGCCATCTAGAGCAGATTGAAAGTTACGCCCCGGGCCGTCAGGTCAGATTTGGAAGTTTGAACTTCACGGCTGACATCCGCGGGGACTTGATCTTCGATGGATTCGAGCCACAGCCAAGCGCGCCGCACTGTCACGATGGGCATGATTTAGCTCTGCAGCCGGACAGTACCCTGGAGGCCGCACTCGAGCCCGCTCCGATCTTCAGTTCGGAGCCGGCTGTGCAGATCGAGGACGGATGGCTAGACACCGCCTCGGGGGCTGCAATCTCTACGGCGATAGAGCCGACCACTGATCTTGTCCCTCACGAAGCTCGAAGCTCCGAGGTGCCGGACTCCTTGCCAGACTCCGAACCTCCCGTGCCCCCACCAATCGAATCCGGTTGGGCGCCGATCATGGAGTTTACTGCCTCGGACATCTTTCAACACTCACCTTTTGGCGACATCCTGAGTTCGCTAAGGTATCTCTCGTTATCAGGAGAGCCCTGGCAGGACTACGGCCAGGACGGTTGGGATGCGGATGACGAAGAAATTCAAAGCCCACCCACCGCCCACTTGGTAGCCACTGTCGATGATCTAACCGACATGCTAGACTACGACTCCGAAGACATCGACGGTATGGACGACGATGCCGGAGA
>NW_021266922.1:4974-7450 GCF_002162155.2 Triticum dicoccoides
CTTGAAGATGCGTTTCGACCAAATTTTCAAGGGACTTATGTCCGCCCTCCGGATGCAGACGATTTAAGTCACATAACTCAACAGCCCGGAGAGTCAGCACGCAAATTCTAGAACAGGTTCCTCACTAAAAAGAACCAAATAGTCGACTGTCCGGACGCTGAAGCCTTAGCAGCCTTTAAACACAACGTCCGAGACGAATGGCTTGCCAGACACCTCGGCCAGGAAAAACCAAGAACAATGGCCACACTAACAAGCCTCATGACCCGCTTTTGCGCGGGGGAAGACAGCTGGCTGGCTAGATGCAGCACCAGCGACCCAAGTACATCCGAAGTCAGGGATGGAAATGGGAAATCACGACACAGAAAAGATCAGCGCCGGAATAAGGAAAATGGCCCAAACAGTACGGCGGTCAACACCGGATTCAAAAGCCCTCGGCCGAATAACAAAACACTGCCCCTCAAGGACAACAGTGACGAGCTATCCAACCTAAACAAGATCCTGGACAGGCTATGTCAAATACATGGTACCTCCGGAAAGCCTGCAAACCATACCCACAGAGATTGTTGGGTCTTCAAGCAGTCCGGCCGACTTAACGCCGAACACAAGGGGCTCAATACACCAAGCGAAAGTGACGAACCCCAAATGCAGCACTCCGGAAAACGGAAGACTTTCCCACTAGAAGTCAAAACAGTGAACTCACTTCATGTGATAACATGAAAGCACAGCGCGGCACCTGCCATACCAAGACATCGTCCGCAGAATGGGGATAGACCCTACCGCAATTCGCCATAACAGCACTTCCTTCAAAGGAGTGACGCCAGGCCTTCAAGCCAATCATACGAGCTCGGTACCACTAGAGGTTGTGTTCAGTTCATCTGACAACCTTCGTCGCGGAAAGCTCACTCTCCATATCGCCCCATTTTACAGTGGCCTTTGAGCACTATTGGGACGCAAAGCTTTCGCCCGCTTTAACGCAATACCAAACTACACGTCTCTTATACTTACAATGCCCGGTCCACGCGACATAATCTCATTAAAGAGTAACTCCGAGTGTTCTTCGACCATGGAGAGCGTGGGGCTGCTTTAACAGCCACTCCGACCTTGCAGGTCAAGACCCCTAAACACAGGTCATTCAGACCCCGGACACGGTTAGGCGAGTCCGGCGTAAATAAACAAGGGGCTTCTCAGTCGCATACCCCCTTTTATAAGGGGCCGCACGTCTAAATGATGAGAGCCAATAAAGCTCAACTTTCTTTATTTGCCAAATTATACTTTAATACAACTTTTGCACGATATTTCTTAGAAACTAAGTCCTTCTCTTTTACAGATGAAGCACGTGCTACACCCGTCCAGGATACATCACAACGGAGACACAGGCGCAGACGTGCAGCAGGGACCCGTTGCAAGGATTCTTTTCAAATTAAAACCCTGCGTAAACCTTTCTTACTGTCTCTTGTTGATACACATCCCCCAGTTTCCTACCATAGCCGAGGAGGAGGCTGGCGTTTTGGCATCGGCCGTGTCAGAAGTTCCCGCCTGTACCTGGACACTAGGGGGTTGGGCATTGTTCTGCCGGTATCATAAAGACCGAACACCTCAAGGAGTGTTCGGCATCTCGAGTTAGGCCTTATATGCATCAGCTCCGAATCATGTCTTTGGTCAAATGTTGGGTTTGCCCAGCTCCAGTGTTTTGCTGCCTTACATTCCGTATCATCGGCTAACGCGGCACCAGGAGAACTACTGCGATTGTGCCCCGGTTCGGCTGGGCGAGCACCTCAGTAGAGAAAGCCGAAAACTGACTGTCATGATATAGCGAGAGACTGGTCAACCACTCGATCGACCATTGGAATGTTTAGAATACCTCCGCTTTGATGAAGGACCGCTTCCCGGTCAGGCACATACGCGCCCCGAGTTCGGAGAAGCGCGGTGCCGCTAGGGGCTATATAGTAGCCCCACATTCGAGCTCCTATGGCTAAGTGAAAGTGATAAAGCGTTATAGTCCGGTTGCCTAGTTTGCTACGCTATCACCTCCTTAAAAGAACCAAGACGTTGGATTAAGTGTGAGAAAGCGCTTTTCTATTTGCAAACACCCCCGCACCATGTGCGTGGGGGCTGAAGCCAAAGACTGCCATCTTTCAGATTATACATATATACGGCCGCACAGGAGATAGTTCAGTACTTGAACACACAAGTATAAAAAGTTGTTGTATTATAAACATGATCTTAGAAATCAAACATGTCATTCAAACATAACATTTTTCGAGCACTGCGACTCTATTAAACGAGCGCCCTGCAGGACTTCCTCAAAATAGTGCTCGGTGGGGAATCGGCATTTGTCCGAACCCCGGGATGCAACAGCGGTGGCATCCATCTCCGCCCAGTATGTCTTACCACGGGCGAGGGCCGTTCGTGCACCTTCTATACACGCCGACCGCTTCATCGCCCCAATATGCGGCACCGCCCCAAGGAATTGCTG
>NW_021266922.1:7460-8089 GCF_002162155.2 Triticum dicoccoides
AACAAGCCAAAATAACTCTTCGGCTTGGGCCTTCCCGGCCACAGATGAGCGACCACATCCGTCATGGCAAGTCCGGACAATCTATTAAGCTCAGCTCACTCAACCAGCCGATCACTCAACGGAAGTGGACGCTCCGGACTATGGAATTGAGACCAGAAAAGCTCTTCCATTTCATGATCCTTCTGGCTTCGGAAGTGCACGACTGCGTCCGCTGCACTCGCTGCCAACTCCAGATAAGGATCCTCCGCACCATACAAACGGCCTAGCTGAGCATACTTCGGATCCGTGAACTTCCTACGGAGCAGAAGAGGCTTTCCAGCCACAATGTCTCCGACCTGACGCAGTTCCTCCTTCATAGCCCGCATCTTACTTCGGGCATCCTTGGCTTCGGCGTCGGCCTTCTTCAGGTCCTCTTGCTCCGCTCGGCGTTCTCTCTCAAGAACCTCCTGGCGATCGGTAGCAACTTTTAATTCTGCGGCCATTCCGGCCATCTCCTCCCTGCTTCGGCAGTGAGCAGCCTTCTCGGCTTCTAGCTCTTCCGCTGCCTTCAAGGCAGCTGCCTCGCTTTTTCTGGCTTGCTCCTTGGCCCGAACAAGTTCTGCTCGAAGGTCTTCCACAGCAGCAGCACC
>NW_021266922.1:8307-19309 GCF_002162155.2 Triticum dicoccoides
CCCTTACTAGGCGACCGCGGAGCAGCCACATACCTTGTGACTCATCAAGTCGTTTAATGACCAGCGAGATGTCCGCATCCGCAACATCGAGTTGCCTCTTCAGTTCGGCAGCTCCATCAGTCCGGCTGGCCACCGAACGTTCCGCCACCTGCATAGGAAAGGCGACATTCTATAACTAAGATTATGATCCTTGGCACGCTATCGCTTTCGACAGCATACCAAGTCTCAGGGGCTACTATCTATACAGGGTGCACTTTATGTGCAAAACTGTCAAAAGGTATATCATTTTTTGCGTACCTCAAAACCCGTCAGCAAGCTTCCGACGGCCTCACACAACCCGCTCTCGGCGGACAAGATCTTTTCAATCACCTTACTCATTAATGTGCGGTGATCTTCTGAGATGGACGCCCTCTTAAGCAAATCCTGCAGCTCCACCGGCCGTACTCCACTGGGAACCGAACTCTCTGGCCCCGCTGGACTCGGGGAGACCCTCCGCGATGACACCTCAGGGTCGTCCGCCCCGCATGATGGGGCAGCAGATGGAGGCGTTTCACTCTCCATCATCTCCGGACGAAGGTCCCCCGAAGATGAGCTGTGCTGGGACAGGCTGAGATCCGAACTACAAGATGAAAACTTCGGTTCTCCTCAGAAATTAAGCAGGGGTGCCCACTATTACAAAATTTCCCCTTATTACTTACGGCTCGCTGGAGGGCTGATTCCTCCGAGGAGATAGTACGGCCGGGGCTTTTCCCGGCACAGGACCTTCCGGTACAGATTTTCTTCCCTGCTTTGAGGACTTGGCCTCCGGGTCTTCGGAAGCTGTCCCCTTCTCCCCCTGGAAGGAGGGACTCTCGATCCCTCCCTTATTAAAGGCCTTCTTGGCAGAAGTGGTAGTTCCCCTGTGCCCCCCTTCACCCTCCTTCGAAGGTGCAACCTCCAACATTTTGATTAACACGGGATCCTGCATGGTCTCAGGGAGGGGGGCCGGACACCGTATAAGTTTTGCTTGCGCTATCCACTCCTGTCCAAGGGATCGTTGGTCAAAAGGAAAACTCACGATAAATTGATGGACAATGTGTCCGGACACAGGGCTACTTACTTGAGTATCCGGGCGATTGCAGCTTAGGCCAGCATCCTCGGTCAAGTCCAGACGCATCTCCTGCGATCCGAAGAACAGTTTGTACATCTCCGCGGGTGTCAAACCCATGAAGTGTTGAAGAGCTCGTGGTCCCTCCGGATTAAATTCCCATAGGCGGAGGGGGCGACGTTTGCAGGGCAGTAGGCGCCCGATCAGCATAACCTGTACCACTGCGACTAGATTGATCTCCCTTTCTTGGAGGCCTCGAATCCGGTCCTGCAACAGGGGTACGTCTTTGGACGGCCCCCAGTCAGGCCCCTTGTTGACCCATGACGTCAACTATTGTGGAGGGCCCGAGCGGAAAACAGGCGGCAGCCTTTGCTTGCTGCCCCTGGGAGCGGTGATATAGAACCACTCCTGTTGCCACAAGCCGAGCTCCTCCTGAAAAGAGCCCTCGAGCCATGGAGCATCGGCCCTCTTGCTTATGACCGCCCCTCCGCACACTGCCTAACGCCCCTCAATCATCTTCGGCTCCATGTTAAAGGTTTTGAGCCACAAGCCGAAGTGAGGGGTAGTGCGGAGGAAGGCTTCGCAAACGACAATAAACGATGAGATGTGGAGGATGGACTCCGGAGCCAAGTCATGGAATTCCAGCCCATAGTAAAACATGAGCCCCCTCACGAAGGGGTCCATCGAGAAGCCTAAACCCCCACGGAGGTGAGACACGAACACAACGCTCTCGCCGGGCTCGGGAGTAGGAATAACTTGCCCTCGGGCAGGCAACCTATGCGAAATCTCGTAGGTCAAGTACCTGGCGTCTCTCAGCTTTAACACGTCCTCTTCCGTGACGGAGGAGGGCATCCACCGGCCCTGTAGATCAGAGCCGGACATTGTCGAAGGTCGAAGGTACCCGAATCTGGAGCCCTGGGTGTTGGAACTCGGGGGCGAGGGGCGGATTCGATTGAGGATTGAAGAAAAGGAACTGGCCTTGGTCTCATTATAAAGAGGAAGAATACCGAGAGCCGTCCCCGTGACCGTTTGAAACCCGCCTTCGATGGAGGGGGCGTGGCAACGGGCGCGGTTGGGTTACCCACGTCCGTATTTATGGGAATCCCGGAATAAGGGGAACATGATCTCTGCTTCGACAAGACGTGCCGAGGAAACCGCTTCGCTAAACGTGCTGAGATGGTGCAACAAAAACGATTTAAGTAAAAGGCTTGGTAGTGGCGTGACGTCACGCCATCAAATACGTCAGCAGATTGAACTTGTGTAAATATTATTCTCTCTACGGTGGTATGTGGAAATTATTTTTGCAGAGCCGGACACTATCCTGGTGTTCGCAATCTTCTATAAATTATTCGGAGGAGGAACCCGCCTTGCAGTGTCGAAGACAATATGCGCGCCGGACTCGTCGTCATTGAAGCCTGGTTTAGGGGCTACTGAGGGAGTCCTGGACTAGGGGGTGCCCGGATAGCCGAACTATCATCATCGGCCGGACTCCAAGACTATGAAGATACAAGATTGAAGACTTTGTCCCGTGTCCGGATGGGACTTTCCTTGGCGTGGAAGGCAAGCTTGGCGATACGGATATGTAGATCTCCTACCATTGTAACCGACTCTGTGTAACCCTAGCCCTCTCCGGTGTCTATATAAACCGGATGGCTTTAGTCTGTAGGACGAACAACAATCATACCATAGGCTAGCTTCTAGGGTTTAGCCTCCTTGATCTCGTGGTAGATCTACTCTTGTAACACACATCATCAATATTAATCAAGCAGGACGTAGGGTTTTACCCCCATCAAGAGGGCCCGAACCTGGGTAAAACATCGTGTCCCTCGTCTCCTGTTACCATCCGCCTAGACGCACAGTTCGGGACCCCCTACCCGAGATCCGCCGGTTTTGACACCGACAGTGGTCCTCTGGCTGTGGAACAGGGCTCTTGAGCTCCTTGGTGATCTTCCGCCATTCCTGTTACAAGTGGATGGATTAATGTCCATGTAAAGCAACTCAGGGAGCAGAATGAGAAGGGAAGTGGGGATTAGAACTCACCCAGCTAGGAGGATTGTACATGGAAAATCTATCTCGGCGCTTAATACGAATGAACTCCTCTTTCTCCCCTTTGTAAAGTTCGGCCAGTATCTTGGCCAAAGCGGCAGGGGTATCCGGACCCCTCTGACTGCAGCGGGTGGCGTCATCTTCCCCATTGTAGTGCCACATGAGATTCCTTCTATATTGAAGTGGTTCAACCCCTCACACTATGGAAGTCGCCCTTACCTCGACTATTGATAATCCGTACTAAGCGAGCGTCTTTATCTTGCTTGTCAACTGACGGACTTCCGCGCTATCTTCCTCCTTAAAGCTTCGAGGGCGCCAGCTGAGGCGTTTCTTCAATGGAATGCTTGAAAATCCAGGGAGACCCATTCGAACTGGGTCGGGAAGGGCGGTGTCCTCGATATAAAACCATTCGGAAGGCCACTCTTCGGATGCCTTCTTTGGCGTGCCAGACAGGTATCTGGTCCCGGCGATACGCCATGCTTCAGCCCCGCCCACTTCAAATATTGATCCTCCCTGACTACGAGGGACGAGGCAGAATAGCTTCTTCCATAATCCAAAGTGGGCCTCACAACCTAGGAATAACTCGCAAAGGGCGACATAGCCCGCAATGTGCAGGATGGAGGTAGGAGTGAATATGTGCAGATGGAGGCCATAATACTGTAGAAGCCCTCGGAGGAATGGATGGATTGGAAATCCGATGCCTCTCAGCAAGTAAGGAACGAAGCATACCCGCTCCCCCCTGGATGGATTGGGGCGATTCTCCGCATGAGTCCCGTCGTTGAAGGAAATCAATCCTGCTCGAATAGGAACTAGATCTGTGGGGGGAAGAAATCCCTGTGTTTGCAGCTCCACTAGATGACTATGGGATATTGAACACTTCTGCCAATCGCCCTTTTTGGGCCCGTGGGGATGGGAGGAAGAGTTGGGAGCGCTAGCCATGTTGGAATGGTTTCTCCTAGCAAGCTCTGCGGATTCCTCGTTGGGTGTGAAATGGATCTGGAAATCCCGATCTCTTTAAATAAGCGTCTTTTTTATGTGGCCAGGGTGGTATGTGTAAAAATACCCCGACTACTCGTATTCGCTTGACACATGGAAGCTGCAATGATGAGGGTGCGGAAGCCGATGGGCGTGACATTAAATGAAAGCCAAATACAACTTTGCAAGGTCAGGTACTTTGAAATAACTAGAGGAGGAACCCGCCTTGCAATGTCGAAGACAATCTCCGCGCCGGACACATCGTCATTGGAAGACTAGTTCGGGGGCTACTGAGGGAGTCCTGGATTAAGGGGTCCTCGGCCGTCCGGACTATGTGACGTGGGCCGGAGTGTTGCCTTATGAAGATACAAGACCGAAGACTTCTTCCCGTGTCCGGATGAGACTCTCCTTTGCGTGGATGGCAAGCTTGGTGATTCAGATATGTAGATTCCTTTCTCTGTAACCGACTTTGTGTAACCCTAGCCCCCTCCGGTGTCTATATAAACCGGAGAGTTTAGTTCGTAGAGGCAACTACAATCATAATCATCTAGGCTAGACTTCTAGGGTTTAGCCATTACGATCTCGTGGTAGATCAACTCTTGTAATACTCATATTCATCAAGATCAATCAAGTAGGAAGTAGGGTATTACCTCCATAGAGAGGGCCCGAACCTGGGTAAACATCGTGTCCCCGTCTCCTGTTACCATCAACCTTAGATGCACAGTTCGGGACCCCCTACCCGAGATCCGCCGGTTTCGACACCGATAGGGGCCTCTCACCAAGTTGACTCCTGACCAGTTAGGCTAGGTTGAGGGGCCCCCCGTCGGTTCCGTCCTGGTCCACTTTGGGCGGCCCATGGCAATCTACAAAGAAAATCAAGAAGTCTTACAGTTCAAGATAAGGACTCCTTATTCGTGGAGAACTACTCACCACTGATGTAGCTGACTAGGACTCTTGTAATACTAGATCTCTAGCAAATTATACTCCCTCCGTCCTAAATTAAGTGTCTCAACTTTAGTACAAATTTGTACTGAAGTTAGTACAAAGTTGAGACACTTCTTTTGTGATGGAGGGAGTATAAACCAGGGCTAGGCTAGTGGATAGATCATTAAAACTTGGATCATTAGATCTAGACACATAATGATCTCATGGTAGATCACATTGTTGAGTATCATCTCCTCCTTTGTGGCTTTCGCTTTGACGCGGCGATTTTGCCGCGTCACCGAGTTGATCTTCCGGGCTCATATCCTCCAGCACCTCCACCACGTCGTCCATCTCCGGCAGGCTATCCTCCGGTTCCATGCAGCGGCGGCGGCGGGAGGAAAGAAGAGAGTGGGAAAGAAGGGCTGGAATTGGATGGAGAGCGGTGGGGTGGAAGAAGAGAGTGGAATTTTGCCGCGGAAACCGCATGGACATCTACAAAAGCACGGGCTTGGCCTTTCTTTTGGGTGGCAGAAGGTGGCGGAGTCCTATGTGTCTGTTGTTCGGACTCCTGCAAAATCCCCCCACTTGTTATTCCAGTTTGCCAAAAAAAAGTGGTCCAGACCACTCGGCAGACCGATACAAGCCGGAGTTGGATGGCGAGGTCCGGACGTATTCCGGCAGTTCGAGAGTCGGTGTTGGAGATGCCCTTAGTTTATTTTCCCGGTTATTTATCAAAATGTAAAAAGTTTGTATTTACTCGACCAAACGTTCAGTCTAACTAATGAGTTTGACTCGATCACCATGATAGAGTATATTATCTTCTTCTATCTATTGATTATTAGTAGCGAGCTACACATGCTTCTTTTATTTACTCGTTTATTATAGCATCTTCTTCCTCCCGATCGAACGCATCGGCATCGCTTCCAGAAATCGAGATCCAAATAGCGACGACCTCCGGCTCCGATCTTGAGACAGGAGGCAGCTGGACACCCTCAACACAGAGGAGGTGATCCAGCTTGTCGACGGAATTGGCGTCGGCGACGCTAACCAGTACTGCCGGTGATGTCGTTGACGCCCATGGATGCAGCCCATGTCGATGCCGATCACGAGGGTGGGCGACTATGACGATGAAGACACGAAGCCTAAGCGCGGTGCTCGCCCCCCTAGGATGCCGATGTCATCCTAGTGGCCAGGGTGGGCAACTGCCCGCTCCGGTCCTCCTCGTCCTGGTGCCATGGCAACGACGGGAGAGGAGGCTTGCTCTGCTCCGTGTGCGGACCTCGTCCTCCATGCGCAAAGCTCCACCCGAACCTGGCGAGCAACACGGCGTGTGAGTACGCCGGCGTTGCCTGACGTTCCAGGCTTCCACCACGAGGAGACCCGGACAACATCACGCACACGCGTCGCCGGGAGTCCGGGGCGACGGGCTACCTCGCTCCTGAGCGTGGCACGGAACGGGGGTTGTCGTCGCCGAGTGCTCCATGTAGGCGAGGAACTGCTGCCCACGGCGAACGGCCGGTTGTATCTTCCGTGCCCGACTCCATGTCGACACACGACGGCGAAGAGGTGTGGGTCGATGATGCCAAGACCGATGATGAGAGAAGACCGATGCCGTCGAATCCTCCTTGGTGCCAGCTGACTCCGCTTCCTCCTCCGCACAGGTACCTACCGCCGGGATCCATTATTCCCTTAGTAGTTAGTACTACATGCCTTGTTGTAGCCCACCATACTGCACCATGGCATGCCGCGCGCGTACAACCATGGCTTCCAAGGGAGCTCGATCTCTCCCTCGTCTTATAGAAGAAGAAGATGAAGTTGCTTGAGCCGCGTGCACGACGACGTACGGGTGGGACGCGTAGCCGCCGTCTCCGTCTCCGTTCCTTTTCTTTGGAACCAAGGCTTCCTAGCTAGCTAGAGTAGATGTTGTTTTTAACACAGTATAAATGCAAACGTTTATACATACGCACATACACTGCCCTATAAACACATGCAGACACACCCTAATCGCATGAGCACCTCCGACAGACTGACCCGACACATTGTTGCTACACAGATTCAAATTGAATAAACATAACAGGTGGAACTTGATGGTGTGAGCTCATATGTAGGCCCAACAATCTTCACAAATAAACAAATGCACTTTTACCCATCTATGATACTTGCAATTTAAAAAAAAAGGATAAATACATTTAGTGGACAGGCTCCAAGTAAGAGGAAGAGGGAGATTTGAGAGTGGGTGGGCTTGGTCGGCCCCGCCTAAGGAGGGGCTCCAAGTAAGAGGAAGAGGGAGATTTGAGAGTGGGTGGGCTTGGTCGGCCCCGTCCAAGGAGGAGATGGCAGTCCGAGGACGATGAGGAGGGTGTTGACGGTGACGGTGAAGAAATTGAAGGATATGCTTTAGCGGATGCATATTCTAAATTCTAAACTAGAGGTGACGACCTTGATATATACGCTTTCTGTATTCTTCACATCTCAATTTCTATTAACAGGCAGAGTACTCTCAAGAGAATTCTTAAAGTGAAGAGACCTCAATGTTTACATATACAAATGACTCTAGAATTTTTTATCTAAACATAAAAAGGAAAATACAACAACATATGACTCAACAATCAACCCATGTATAGATAATGGAGTAGGAGTCATCTCATCGCCCAAGATGAACTATGTCGATGACACCGGGCACGAATTGCGTTAGATCCTCATATGTGTCGGCATCACCGGACGCATTCGTCGACGGGGACGCCATGTTCTTGTTGAAGACCCGACACAACGCGTATGTGTCCTGAACAAATCAATCATGCAGGTGTATGTGAGGCATGGAGCTCAATTACTATATCAACAAAAGAAGAAGAAAAATGAAGATACCTGGATGTGGTGGCCGTGGAGACGGTACTCGTGCATGACCCAGTCGGTCCGTGTGCCGCAAGGTGCTTTGCCATTGTGGAACACAAGCGTCTTCTTCATACCGACGACGATGCCGTTGTGCATGACGGGGCGGTCCTTCCCGGTGGACTTCCAAAACCCTCTGGGCGTCGCCCGTTCCATGCGAAGCCCGGTTGGGTACTTCCGTCCCCTCGGCGTGAACAAGTACCACTCAACTTTGGCCCCAGGGTCGCCTGTGCTCGGTGAGAATGAAATGCCTGTGCGTGCATGTAGGTGAAAACACATGGAACATAAGTCAGTTGACATACACTACTTGACTTGAAAAGAAAAATCAAAACTTAATAGGTACTAGCTGGCTAGTAAATGAAAAAAGGAAATCAAGTCAATTTTCATATAATACCGCGGCGATCTTACGTACAGAACCGGCCTAAATTCAAATGACGCGAGATGGATCGGCATATATGGATTACAAAGGAAGGAATACAAAAAGTTGGCCTAGGGTGTATAACATGCCTAAATTCAACTGATGCGAGATGGAACGATATATTATATATGGATTACAGAGGAAGGAACACAAAAAGTGGCCTCAGGTTTGTATGTTTTGGAATTGGTCATCCATCCAAAATGGCCAAAAGCATCAAGAAGTGAATTCATATATACTCTTTTTATTTTATTTTTTTGCGGGTGGAATTCATATATACTCGACGTACTCAGAAAGAAAATCAAACCTAATATACACATTCATATATACTTGATTGTATTGATGGGCTTACATGAATAATGTGTGTGATTTGAAACAGGTGTCCGCCGGACCGGAGAGAATAGAATTGTACCTGGTACGTCCTGGGGCTCGAACTTGTAGAGGTCCACCTCGGGGATGAAGCCGCCGTGGCCCAGGAGGATCTTGCGCCGGAGGAAGAAGCGGACGAGCTCCTGATCCGTGGGATGAAACCTAAAGCCCGGGCGGAGATGAGAGAAGGCGCGGTCCATCTCCGCCGTGGCCGCCCGTACTGTAACGCACGGCATGGCGGCTGCCTGCCTCCTTCTCCTTCGGGAAAACAAGTGAAGATGTGAGCACGCAACGTAGCAACGGGTATGGAATGGATGAGAGCAGAGCTGCTATCTCTTCTTCCTCTACGTGGCATTGTACGTAGTGCATCGTGATCTCCGCATGCAGAGAGACCGGCGTGCACCCGTTGTGAATTTGCCATACCCATAATCCGTCGCCATCACCGCCACCCATGATTTTTATGTCTACGTGTTCGCGAATCAGGTCGGTTACTCCCCCGCGCGCGACGGCGTACGTGTCCCTCAACGTGGCCACCCGTGGTTGCTCCAGCTCCCCACGCCTACACGCAGACTTTACTCACCCGTACGTGCACCTTATTACATGAACCACTCCTGGCTAACAACTACGTACTTAATGATCTAATGCCTTTTTTTTATATAATAATAACTACTAATACTATTCATCACCAAGGGTGCAGATAAGTTATTCTTCATCCAAGATAATCTTACAATCATTTCATAGATAAATTACATTTGGTATACAAATATTTACATTCATATTGATTCACTATGTAGAATTTAGCATAAGAAAATTCTTTTTTATATTTACACTATGTTTTTTTTTTCATTCGTATTATTACGTAACATAAAATATTTTTTACGGTGATTATATTTTTTCTTACATTCTCTTTTTATGTATGAAGTAAGCAAAAATTTACAAAACATAAAAATATGGTGCATTAATGTTAAAATAGAAGGGCTATTCCTCACCCAGGGTGACAAGTAGCGCGACCCAATAACTAGTAATAGAACATACTATATACTTCCTTCGTTCCTAAATGTAAGTTTCTGTAGAGATTTCACTATGGACTACATACGGAGCAAAATGAGTGAATCTACACTCAAAATGCATCTATATACATCCGTATGTGGTTCATAGTGAAATCTCTACAAATACTTATATTTAGGAACAGAGGGAGTATGTATTAAGCCATGTTACATAATAAATATTACTCGCTCAATAGTGTTTATCTTGTCTGTAGAAACTATAACAACTCTCACTGAATATAATAATTTAGCATATGGGGTCAAAACAAATTATCATACACATGTATTCAAGAATAAATTAAAGCGTATCACATCCTTAATTTGATTCAAGTATACCCATAGAACTAAAGCTAATTACTCCCTCCATCTCAAAATATATGACGCTTTTGCAGCTCAAATTGAACTACAAACACATCTTACATTATGGGATAGAGTAGTAGTAAATTAACTAATCTTACTGTACTTATTAGTCGGTTGAGATAAAACCAACCAGAAAGCAAACAAAGCCGATTGGCGTCGCGACTTGCAACACCCAAGGGTCGCCAATTTAAAGGGCGCATCTCCATCTCATTTTTAGTTTCGAAGACGTATTAAATCTTTGCATTCAAGAATTAAAAAGGAAAACACCAATGCATGTAACGTTCGTACTCATCTAGTGGCTAAGCATGCATGCACTGCAATTAATCCAAATTAATGCATGAGTTTAATTTGGGCAGTTTTGTAAAGTACGTGATATATTCCTCCACTCACAAAATGCCTTGGTTGATAAGATTTCGGATTTAACCGAAAAGGAGGGAGTATGTTACTGTAACATAACACAACCAAAAGAAAAATGAGTCTATAATTTAATAAATGCAATCATCTATTATACTACTTCTAAGTACTTTGCACTATGAAGATAGTAACAGTTACTCTCCACTCCGATTAACCTAATAGGCAGAGTACTCTCGAAAAGAATTCTTAAGGTGAAGAGACCTCAAGGTTTACATATACAAAGTACTCTAGAAAATATTATTTAAACAATAAAAGAAAAATACAACAACATATGACTCAACTATCAACCTATATATAGATAATGAAGTAGGAGTCTTGTCATCCTTTACTTTCTTGTTTCTTCATTGTACCTTGTCAATCCAACCTCTAGAGTCAAACATCACCGAAGATGAACTATATTAAGGAATCATCCACATATCGTCGCTAGTGTACAAGACATCGTCGAAGGGGAACTGCATCCATGAGCTATCCTCTTCT
>NW_021266923.1:0-2031 GCF_002162155.2 Triticum dicoccoides
GATATATTCATGGAGCTGAAGGACGGAGTGTTCAACCAGGCAAGCCATGACGGCACAGAAGTGGCCATCACCGCCGACTATCCCCGCTTCTCCCTACCTCGCACGTAAGTAACCAGGAGACATTCTTTCAAAAAGAGCTTCCTCTTTACGCCTCACCCACCGCACTGTCCCATGCTCTAAAGGGGAGGCGCTTAGTGCGCCATACTGCACCCGAGGCGTTTCTCAAGAGAACGGCGCCTATGTCGGGCAGACCTTCAAAGAGGTAGACGAATGGAAATACAGCTGAGCCTTCATCAAAGAGGTATGGTTATTAAATATACTCCTCGCCTGTCGCATTAAAGTGTGACATTGTCCGTTGTGTCTTTTTAGGAAGAACATTCGCGGACTATGTCCGGGGATCCTGCCGGTCATGCCTCCACCAGCCGGATTCCCGATCCGGCTTCTAGGACAGAGGATGGTCCGGGAGTGACGCCGGACTGCCCTTCTGCAGGGGTTTCGAATAATGTATCTGTAAGTGCATCTAGTGCCCCTTAGTGATTTTGGTGTATTGAAGACTTATAGGTTAAGGGACTAATGCGTTTGTGAGTGTACACAGGTCTATAAGTCTATGAGGTGTTTGATATTTACAGTAAAAGTCGACCCCTAAAAATGAATATCTTCGACTGAAGATTTTTGTATTCCTGAAGACTTTCATGAAGACTTTGAAAGTGAAGAAATTGGTGTGTCCATGAAGACTTGATATTCATGCGAGGAATATGAAGCTTGAAGACTTCCATTTTCATAGTTTTGTTTTTCTCTTTCTTGAGTCATAGGAAACACCGTACTGTTAAAGGGGGTCGAGGAAATACTAAGGAAAAATTTCCATGTGATGCTCAACTCAAAATCCTACACCTACCAAACCCTTCGAGTGAAGCCTTTGGAAATCTCATACAGTTCAGTCCATTTCTTCAGTGACCGAGACGAAGTTCTTCTGGTCGCTGAGGAATTTGCTCTGACTGAGGAGTTTGGAATTCGCCAGTGCGGATTGCCTACACAGTGAGGAACATGATAGCCCTGAGGAATTTGAGAGTCAAATTTCCGACCGTTGCTGTGCTGCGCGCCAGCTGTCCAAAAATATCTTATCCACCTAACGGTCATATCAGACAACGACATTTAAGTCGTATCATGTTGGGCTGCTCCCTAGGCTATAAATAGCCGCCCCCTACAACCACTAGTTGGTTGGCTGCTCCGAGAGAAACTGGCACTTGTCATTTGAGAGCAACCCATCCTCCGAGGACTTTGAGCGAAAATCATCGACTGAGGAAAATCCCAAAACACAAACACCTACAAACCCCAAAGTGATTGAGCATCACTGAAGAGATTGATCCTGCGTGGATCCGACGCTTGTTACCTTTGAAGATTGTGCTTCTTCCAGACGGTTAGGCGTCATGGTCTAGAGCATCCAAGAGGAATTGTGGATCGCCGAGTGACCGAGTCTGTGAAGGTTTGGAAGTCGCCTGAAGACTTACCACGAGTGATTGGACGAGATCTATGTGATCTTAGTTCAAGGAGAATACGGTGAGGACTTGGTGTCCTGAGCTGCGTGCTCAGTGACTGGGTGTCCGGGACTGCATGTCCTGGAGTTAAAATACTCAGCCGCTCCAACCAGACGTACAACTGAGACAGCAATTGGAACCGGTCTAACATATCATTGTCTTCACCAACCTTACCGGTTCTATTTCCTCAACTCTTTCATTTCCTCATTACTGTGTTGAGTGATTGTTCATATCTGTGTTTGAAGACTTTGACTGAAAACTTTCTCAATTTCCTCAGTTCAATTTCTTCAGTCTGTTCGTCTTCATCTTGTGTTATCCTGTGTTTACGCTTTCTGTACTCTATGATTGTCTTCATTTCATCATGATGACTAAGTCTGTATCTTGTTATGCTTACTTCTGAGTACTTATTCCGCTGCTAGTAGTTCTTCGCTAAGGAATTTCCTCACCGGCAAATTCCTCAGTGAAGAATTCACAAAAATCGCCTATTCACCCCCCC
>NW_021266924.1:0-882 GCF_002162155.2 Triticum dicoccoides
TTTTTTTTGCCCAAAGTTGCCATGATGTTTACACTGTAGTTGCCATGGTGCTTAAACAAAAGTTGGCATATGGCAATTTTAGTTTGTAGAGCATGGGAATTTCAGTTTTTGATGATGGCAATTCCAGTACTTTGACCATGAATGTAACATCCCAAATTTTTAATTTGGAATGTTATACAAATAGATCATTATTGCATATCATATTTAATGCATTTTGCCTTGATCCTAGAAATTCTACGCAACTCAAGGACCCACGGAGAGAGTTGGGAATTTCAATGTTTTCATATTTGAGTTTTCTCAAATTTTGGAAATAGGATCATTTGATTTTATTTATTTTATCTTCAATTATTTCAATTATATAAATATGAGAGAGGGAATAAAATGACTTTCCCAAAATAAAGAAATATTGAGGATTTAATAAAAAAATCAAATAAGATTTTATTTTGGATTTTCTCGCTATTTTATTTGAATTTAGGAAAACTGCGTGTTTTCCAAAATTGCATTTAGGCTCCAAATAAATGTTCATCTAAACCGGCTTGATTTTAGAAGCCGGGGAAAATTTATTTTGGGATTTTTGGAGTTCGTTTAGTATTTCTTTCGTTTGTTTTTCTGCGCGATATTTATTTTAAAAAAAACTTCGAACCGACTACGGGCCGTAACCGGCCAGGACTCCGCCTGGCCGGGCCTTTATAAGCCGCCGGCCCGCCCCGGGGCCAAAACCCTAGCCGCTTCCGCCTCGAGCCCCGCGCCCGCCGCCGCCGCCTTTCGCCGCCGCCGACGCCGCCGCCGCCTTTCGCCGCCGCCGACGCCGCCGCCGCCTTTCGCCGCCGCCGACGCCGGAGCCCGACGCCGCCGCCCCTCGCCACCCCGTCGCCCGCCGAA
>NW_021266925.1:0-926 GCF_002162155.2 Triticum dicoccoides
AGCCCACCCCTACGGTCAGCGCTGTCCACGGCCTCCAGTAGGCTACAAACACCAGAAACTACTTGCAACTCCTGGACAGAGAGCTAGGGTGAATAAGAAGTCGAGCGGGGTCATATTTCAGGGCCCAATGCATGGTAGTAGCTGTATCTTAAATCACGCATACAGATCTCAGTGCTTAAGGTCGGCTTCAATGAAACAACCCACCATGTACTCCTACATGGCCTCTCATCGATACCTTTACCAAATCGTGTTCACCACACCACTCTCATTACCGACATGATCATTTCACTCCAGCCCATCACCCAGATGAACCAGACCTGACACGACTCTAAGCGTAGCAGGCATAGCAAGGTAGGAACAACACATACATATGGCTCAATCAACTCCTACACATGCTAGTGAGTTTCATCTAGTTACTGTGGCAATGATAGGTCATGCAGAGGAAATGGGATCAACTACCGTAGCACACAGCAGTTTGAATCGCGTTGTCTTAATGCAGTAAAAGAGAGCAGGAGCGAGAACATGGGATTGTATCGATATGATCAAATGGTTGGTTGCTTGCCTGATGGTTCGATGCACTGATACGGGTCTTCGTTAGGGTAATCACGGTACTCCTCGGAGACAGAACCTGCCGCAGAGAGCACCGATACACAAACATTACCAAACAGTATGCAACAATATGATGCATGCATGAGACATGGCAAAATGAGTGTATTGGGCTAATGCAACTAAAACCAGAAGGGTTTGAGCAAATTTGAATCAAGGATTCAAATTTCAAATTCAAATATGGCCCTTTAAAGTGCTTTTCCTTGTTCTGCTTAAAACATCAATTTAACTTGTTTGATCATGCATGAAAATAGTACAGATGGGTAGATTGGATTTTTCTGATCATTTTTCATATATAATTTGTCCAATTTGGAGTTACA
>NW_021266926.1:0-1226 GCF_002162155.2 Triticum dicoccoides
GGCACGTGGCCGGGTATACCGGGCGCCCGTTTGGTGTCACGGAACCCTGTTCACATCGTTTGGGGCTGTGAGCGAAACTCCGGCCGGATCTCCTCATGGATGGAACCCGAATAGGCGATAAACCTGGACTAGAGACTTGAGTGTTTAGGTAGGTCGTGGTCTACACCCACGTCGGCTTTCGCTTGAAGTCTGCCGAGCACATGTCGTGTGCAGACGCTAAGTGGTGGAAACATGTATGAAGAAGTACACCCCTGCAGGGTTAACATCATCTATTCGAATAGCCGTGTCCGCGGAAAAGGACTTCTGGGTTGCTTATATCAGTTCATAGACAAGTGAAAGTGGATACTTTAAAATGCGCAAGATAAGCGTGAGTGCTATGGATGGCGTTCTCGTAGGGAGATGGGAGCGGATCCATAGTGGTGTATTGATATGGTGAATATGTGGACTCGTGTGCGCCACCTCAAAAGAGTTGCTTGCAGTCGTAGTTCAGGATAGCCACCGAGTCAAAGCTGGCTTGCTGCAGTTAAACTCCACCACCCCCTTGTTGATAATGATGCATATGTAGTTAGTTCTGATGTAAGTCTTGCTGGGTACATTTGTACTCACGTTTGCCTATTTTATGTTTTTGCAGAGAGATTTCGGTCTCACTAGTAGTTTCGCGTGGACTTCGACGTTTAGCTTGTTACCTCAGCTACGATCTTGAGCCTCGGCAGGATCTGATAGATAGTCAGGCTTCTCAGCCTTTTTCATTTATAGATGTCTGTACTCAGACATGATAGCTTCCGCTTGTGCTTTGACTTGTATGCTCTGATTGTTGGGTCGTGAGACCCATGTTTGTAATATCTCGCTCCTCGGAGCCTATTGAATAGATTACTTGAGTCATAGAGTCATGTTGTGATGCCATGTTGTATTTGCACATATCGAGCATATTGTGTGTATGTTATTGAAATGCTTGGTATGTGTGGGATCTGACCATCTAGTTGTTTATCTTTAGTAGCCTCTCTTACGGGGAAATGTCTCCTAGTGTTTCCACCGAGCCATGGTAGCTTGCTACTGCTCCGGAACACTTAGGCTGGCCGGCATGTGTCCTTCTTCGTTCCTGTGTCTGTCCCTTCGGGGAAATGTCACGCGGTGAATACCGGAGTCCTGTTAGCCCGCTACAGCCCGGTTCACCGGAGTCCTGCTAGCCTAGTGCTACAGCCTGGATTCACTCGCTGATGACCGAC
>NW_021266927.1:0-1205 GCF_002162155.2 Triticum dicoccoides
AATTACTCACTGTTTTGGGGCCCTAGAATGATTTCCACGATTAACGAACCCCCGGGTGCGCGTACGTGTTGGTTATGAACACTCACAATTTTGGCCAATTCTAACGCATTTTGTGGACTTTTATTCACCGTTTTCTAGTCCTGAAGTGATTTCCGTAGTTGTTGAACCCCAAAGCGCACTTACCTGGTAGTCATCAACACTCACAGTTTGGGCGGATTCTGGCCTGTTTCATGGACTATTACTCACTGTTTTGGGGCCCCGGAGTGATTTCCACGGTTAACGAACCGCAGGGTGCATTTACGTGTCGGTCATCAACACTCGCAGTTTTGGCCGATTCTGGCCCTTTTCTTGGACTATTACTCTGTTTTTGGGTCCAAGCTTGATTTCCACGATTTACGAACCCCGTGGTGCATTTACGTGTCGGTCAATGACACTCACAATTTTGGCCAATTTCTGGTGTGTTTTATGTACTATTACTCACCGTTTTGGCATCCCAGAGCGATTTCCACGATTTACAATCCCCATGGTGCGTTTGCATCTCTGTCGTCAAAACTCACAGTTTTGGCCAATTCCGACGCGATTCATGGACTACTACTCATCATTTAGGGGTCCCGAAGCGATTCCATAGTGGTTGAACCCTAAGATCTGTTTACGTGTATGTGATCAACACTCACAGTTTTGGCCGATGCTGGCCCATTTCATGGACTATTACTCACCGTTTTGGGGCCCCAAAGTGATTTCCACGGTTGTTTAACCCCATGGTGCGCTTACATGTCGATCATCAACAAGCGCACTTTGGGCCTTTGGACCATTTCTTGCATTATTACTTAGTTTTGGGGTGCCAGGGTGATTTCCACGATTGACGAACTCTGGAGTGCGTTTACGTGTCGGTCATAAACACTCACAATTTTGGCCAATTCTCGTCCGTTTCGTGCACTATTACTGACCGTTTGGGCGTCCCAGAGCGATTTCCATGATTGACAATCCCCGGAGTGCGTTTGCGTGTCTGTCGTCAACACCCACAGTTTTGGCCAATTCTGACGCGATTCGTGGGCTATTACTCACCATTTAGGGGTCCCAAAGTGATTTCCATAGTTGTTGAACCACAAGGTGCGTTTAGGTGTCGGTCATCAACACTCACTGTTTTGGGGCCCTGGTGTGATTTCCACGATTAACGAACCGCGGGGTGCGTTTACATGTCGGTC
>NW_021266928.1:0-1247 GCF_002162155.2 Triticum dicoccoides
CATGCCATCAACTCGTGGGGACCCGGTTACCGGGATCACCCACCATCTTTTGGACGCTCCCACCACACTTCCTTTTGCACCGGTATCTCCATGAGCTACCGGAACCGTTATGTTGCCGTGGCATCATTTTTTGGATTCGTTGCCGTGGCACCCCTTTCATTTCCGCCACGATGACAAATGCTTCATAATATGCTGATGTCAACATTTTCATAAAATTGCATAAACTTGCACATGTCATCCGCATCATGATAATAACATTTAAAATGTTAAAGTTTGTTGTTGCTTTAAATTGCTAATGCATATGAGGATTTACCGGAATTGTTGTTTGTTGTTCCGGCCTCATTTAAACTTGCCTAATCCGTTAATTTAATTATGCTTCACCTCTTGCCATGCTTAACAACATGTAATATTGTTGGGTACATAAACGGGAGAGAACTATATAATTGATGTCGTGTTTCGTCAATATGCAACTTGTTGCATATTGAGCTCCACTTAACTTGTAGTTTTGTTTGTGCACTTTGCCATGCCATGCTTCTTTAAACCGGACATGCATCATACTTGGTTGTGCATCATGCCATGCTTATGTGATGGTTGTTTACTATGATGTTTGATTCTTTCCGGTGTTGCTTCTCCGGGTTAGTTCCGATAACGTCGCATTTGTGAGGATCCGTTCGACTATGTTCGTTTATCTCCTTCATGGACTCATTCATCTTCCTTGCGGGATCTCAAGCAAGATGACCATACCCTCGAAATCACTTCTATCTTTGCTTGCTAGTTGCTCGCTCTTTTTCCATGCCACCATACCTACCACACGCTATATCATGCCTCCCATATTGCCATGCCAAGCCTCTAACCCACCTTGTCCTAGGAAACCGTTGTTTGGCTATGTTACCGCTTTGCTCAGCCCCTCTTATAGCGTTGCTAGTTGCAGGTGAAGATGAAGTTTGTTCCATGTTGGAACATGGATTATTGTTAGGATATCACAATATCTCTTATTTTAATTAATGCATCTTTATACTTGGTAAAGGGTGGAAGGCTCGACCTTATGCCTGGTGTTTTGTTCCACTCTTGTCGCCCTAGTTTCTGTCATACCGGTGTTATGATCCTTGATTTTGCGTTCCTTACATGGTTTGGTGTTATGGGAACCCCTTAGCAGTTCGCTTTGAATAAAACTCCTCCAGCAAGGCCCTACCTTGGTTTTACCATTTGCCTCACCTAGCCTTTTTCCCTAGGGTTTCCGGAGCCCG
>NW_021266928.1:3965-6273 GCF_002162155.2 Triticum dicoccoides
CACCCATTTTTCTTCAAGGATTCGGATTTCTTAGTCAACTATCATGTTATTGATGAGAAGTCTCTCCATTCTTTTCCGTCAATATTCTTATCCGGTGATTCTCATGAAGATGCTCTACAAGGTATCATTCTTCGTTCTCTTTTCTTCTCCGGTGGATCCAATTCAAGCTTTGTTGATCATATAATTTTCCTCGTTTCAAATACCTTCTCATTCTGGTGCACCTCATAATCATTCACCTCTCACTATTCATTTGATCGGGAGTGCTGAAGATATCTCAAAAGGCTCGTCTTTTGACTCAAGGTCTGTTCAACCTATTTCGAGGTTGTTATCACATTTAAGCCATTTAATTCAACTGGCGCAATCTTCCTTACATTGTTCAATGGTGTACCCTTTGAGTGGGCCCTAACCCACATGTCTTTTCCCAGGATCTTACCTGACTCTTCTAATTTTTCCAGAGTGATTCTCAAATCCTCTTCAAAGTTTGACGTAAGAATGAATTATCATCAATCAAATGCCTTTCTCCAAGATCTTTCAAATTCTTTTCATTGTTGATTCAGCCTTTATATTCTTCATTATTCCAGAGTGTCTCAACAATTCATGGTGGTCTTTCTCATCGTCATTCTTGGAGTTGAAGACCGAAGAAGAGTTTCTCTTAAATCTTGCTCCATTCTCTTCAAGATTCATGGTTCTAGTTTGAGGCCATCCTCTTATAATTGTTTTTGATTGTTAGAATTATTTTCACCCATCCGGAGCAAATCAAGATTCTTTTCAGTTTGATTCTCTAAAGGCCATCATTTCGGATTTATTCACTCTCAGCTTTCAACTATTGTTCTCCAAATCTTACCGGTGCATCATTCAAGTATTATCTAATCAGTTCGTGATCTCTTCGTTCTCCTATATCTAAATTCCCTCAAGTATCTTCATTCGTTCTCTAATTCTTGCAGGTGTTCCTTTATCTTTTCTTCAATCGTTTTCAATTCTTACGATGGTTCATTCAAGAGTTCTGTTTCTTGGTTATCATATCAATCTATTCGTTGTTTTCAATCCTACCGGTGGATCATTGAAGACCTTTCTCAAGTTTGCACTATATCTCTCTTAATCATTTCAACGAGAATAAGTAGTATGCCAAATCCATTGCTTGTCATCAATTTAAATTGGTGAAGGATAAGCATAATGTAATTCTTATTCTTGTTTCATCGAGTAAACTCAATTCCTTATTCCGGAGGCTCATCAAGTTCATGGTTTCAATTGTTCCATATTTTTTTCTTCTCGGAGTCCCAAGCTCTATCAATTATATTGTCGCAAAGATCCATCTAAGTCATTACAAGGCTTCACCTTGTGTTTTCAACTTCTCTTTCTTTTTATCATCATTTTGTTACCGGAGTTCTTCATCAAGGCTCTACATGGTGGTTCATCAAGGATTTAATTCGTTCTAGAAGTGTTCGCCAAGAGGAGCTCAAGCATTCTTCATCTTGCATTCTGAAGTGCAATTCCTTCTATCTTATCTTTTGAGGTGGTGTTATGTCATTCGTGACAATTTGAGTTCGTGTTTCATGATTCAACAGTTGTCAACAATGGGATAGTTAAACCCATCAATTTCTTCGAGCATGAGTTGTTCTCAATCCATCCATCTCCTCGTTGGAGCTATCTTGGGTTATATTTCACCTAAAGCTTTCCCTAAGGATTGCTGCTATTTATGGTGCTTATAAATGACCCAAGTTCTTCATTTATCATCCCGTTGAAATAAGTTTCTCGTCTCCTTGTTCATATCAATCCAATCTATTGTTTTTCGTTAGTGGCAGAATTTTGCCTCAAGTTTGAGAAGTTTTCCATAAGCCCACTACAAGCTTATTCGTTTTGTTGTTGGTTTTCCAACAACTCCGTTATAACCTTCTTGGAAGGGTGCTCTCCAAGCTCTTTTGAGGCAAAAGTGGGCATTTTCTTCTCCATTCTTTCATTCCAATGATCTAGCTTCTATTCGTTCGTTCCGGAGGCAATGTGTTGTTCATTTTGTCAAGTATCCTCTCATCTTGTCAAGTTCATGTTCAATTCCTTTCATTTACAGTCGGAGTGCTATCCAAATTATATCATTCTTTTTTTCCTCCTCTATCTTGTGCTAACTGGAGTGTTGTGGCCATCATTCCTCTTGTAACCGGAGTCTCGTCCAAGTGCTTTCATTTTTCCATGCTCATATTCTTTGCCTTCCATTTCCAACTGGAGTGTTGTTGTATTTGATCCTTATCGTTCCTTGTGCATCTCGTTTCTACCGGAGTGCTTGCATGTACTTCTTGTCCATTGCAACCCTTTT
>NW_021266929.1:0-1885 GCF_002162155.2 Triticum dicoccoides
ACTTGGGCCCATTGGCCTTGTACGACCTAGATTTAGTTTTAGGCTGCCTTGGGACGTCCTCCCACCTCCTTGGCCGCCACCCCTTGCTCCTATATAAGTAGATCCATCTAGTAGCTTTTCCTTGGGATTTGTTTAGTTAAAAGTTAGCCATTGCAACTTCGTGTACTTCGTTTGTGTCCAACGACCAGACCAAGACCGCTTCCGGATCCCCACCATTATCAATACTTCATATATATTTGCAATATTCAGATTGCTTTATCATATTCTTGCTCGTTCTTCGATTGCTTGCAGGAATAGACCTTCGTGGTCAGGCTGACCGTGCTTCCAGCATCGTCAGTAACCTCAGGAGATTGGTTTAGCGATTGCTAAGGCGCAACGTTGTGCACGTTCGTAGTTGGATTGTCAAAGTCGTCTCCACCAAATCGATAGTTATCATCTCATCGAAATATCGGGACACCCCCGCTTCTATCAAGTGGTATCAGATTTCAGGTTGCTCGGTGAGAATTTCCAGTTTTCCTAGATTACATTTATTTTCTTACCTATTGTCCAAGAAAAAGCCACAAAAAAAGAGTTAGATCTATTCATCCTTGGTCCAAGCCAGTCTGAGCCTTTGCAATTTTCTTTTCATTGCTTGCATAGTTGAATTATCGGTTGCATCGTCGTGTCGAGTTGCTGGTCTTAGTGTCTAGTTCGTTTAGAGTTTCGAGTTCTGTTCACATTAGTCACGCCATCGCTGCATCATTATCTCTTCCGCTGTCCACCACCCATCCATCAATTTCCACCACGTGCTACCCACCATTCATTGTCATAATAATAGTTGAGATCGTTCACATCTTCACTTGATCCAATCTGCATCTTATCTAGTTTGTTTTGGAAAGAGGGAGAAAAAAAAGAGAGAGAGAAAAAACGAGAGAAAAAAAAAGAGAAAAAAAAGTCAGAGAAAAAAAGGAGAGAAAGAAAAAAAAGTGCGAGAAAAAAAAGAGAAAAAAAACAAAATTCGGATCCTTTTAGACTCAATCTCGTAGTTGAATTCGGATTGGAATTTGTTTTGTGCACTGTTCAGTAAAACAGCTTGGCTGTTGTTTCACATCATTATCTTTACTGCCGTTGTGATCTTCACTTATATCTTGCTGTCCAGAGCTACTTAGTATCCTTCATTGATGCTGGTTGTGCTACGACGTGACCTCATTAGTGTTCTAGGCTCGCGTCTCTAGTTCGGTCTAGCCTAGGACCAGCACAGTACCGTCGTTGAGCGTTTATTCAACATTGCATCTTTGAATTGATTATTGCTAATCTTTCGCTACCATATATAGCCAACCCAGCTCCACATATTTCTACACCGTGTATACGTACGCTCCCCTGGCAATCGCTTTACTCAATATTCGGAGTTACTTGACACCGCTGGTTGCCGATCACCGCCTGCTGCATGATAAGAACTTGTAAGACATTGATATTTGCTTTACTGTGAGCGTTTTACCACCACATCCTAGTAGTTATAGGAACATTATTTTTGGGTTTTGTTTCTTGTTCTACTAATCATGACAGGATCCAGAGTCAATTCATGGGCTTTGTCGATTGCGGGAGACGTGCCACCACCTTTGCAAATACCACAACCGTCACGAGAGGTGCACAAACATCCAAATGCACATGATCAGGTTAATGTATCTATACCACCATTTAATGGCCGTTTTAAACCTGCTTTATATATTGAATGGGAGTTCGACATAAAAAATATATTTGCTTCCCATAATTTCGATGAACATAAAAAGGTTAAGGTTGCGGTTGGTTCTTTCACTGGTTATGCTTTGGTTTGGTGGAGTGAATATTGTCGGTTACACCCTGATTATATACCTACTACTTGGGATGATTTGAAACTTGCCATGCG
>NW_021266930.1:0-2082 GCF_002162155.2 Triticum dicoccoides
CCCGGGCTCCTTATCATATGGATGCTAGCGACACTGTCATATACGTGTGCCAAAAGGCGCAAACGGTCCCGGGCAAAGGTAAGGCGACACCCGTGGGAATATCGTGCGTGAGGCCGCAAAGTGATATGAGGTGTTACATGCTAGATCGATGTGGCATTGAGTCGGGGTCCTGACAGCGTTGGTATCAGAGCTTGACTGCCTGTAGGATTACCAAGCCAAACTGGTCGAAGTTGAGTCTAGAAATTCTTTAGTTATATAAGGGAATTGATTGTGGGATGGAACGTAAGGCTCTTTTTACTCCTTATACCTTATGCCCTTCTGATCTGAGTCATCTTATCTTTCCTACGGGGATTAAGAACTAGGCTATCTCTTCTTTCTATCAGGATCACGTGTTACTAATCCGTAGACTTATAGATTGTTGGATTTAAGCTTGAGTTCAGTTTCTACTACTTCCGTATGTTAACTGTTGATCCCGAAACCTTGATATTGTGCTTCTGAGTGGTTATGCCACCATTTTTGTGAATGTCTCAAATCTTTTCTGAGCATTTACAGCCGTTATGCTGTCCGAGTCATCCCAGGTTTCTAAATAGTCGGATGCATTTGCAAATCCCTTCCTCCTGTTTCCGATGTGCCTTTGGTCAGATTAATCACACAAATCAGTGAGTTGAGGTACTTTATTGCCTTGACATATATGTTGGAGCTAGTATTATGACCCTAGGTGTCTTAGGGGATCATCTAGTAATTTAGCCATGATTTGTGTTCCCAGTGTGATGATTCTGGCCATCATTCTCGAAAGCATCCCGTGATGCTACTTAGTAGTAGGTATTCTATTCCTGGGTTCTTGAAATGTCTACGCTGTCAGGACCCCGACTCAATGCCACATCGATCTAGCATGTAACACATCATATCACTTTGCGGCCTCACGTACGGTATTCCCACGGGTGTCGCCTTACCTTTGCCCGGGACCGTTTGCGCCTTTTGGCACACGTATATGACAGTGTCGCTAGCATCCATATGATAAGGAGCCCGGGCTGACATGGCTAGTCATAAACCCAAAGTGGCACAGACTTACAGGGACAGGCATCCATGACCCAGCATCGAACGTGTCGGTCATCAGCGAGCGAATCCAGGCTGTAGCACTGGGCTAGCAGGACTCCGGTATTCATCGCGTGACATTTCCCCGAAGGGACAGACACAGGAACGAAGAAGGACACATGCCGGCCGGCCTAAGTGTTCCGGAGCAGTAGGAAGCTACCATGGCTCAGTGAAACACTAGGAGACATTTCCCGGTAAGAGAGGCTACTAAAGATAAACAACTAGATGGTCAGATCCCACACATACCAAGCATTTCAATAACATACACACAATATGCTCGATATGTGCAAATACAGCATAGCATCACAACATGACTCTATGACTCAAGTAATTTATTCATTAGGCTCCGAGGAGCGAGATATTACAAACATGGGTCTCATGACCCAACACTCAGAGCATACAATCAAAGCACAAGCGGAAGCTATCATGTCTGAGTACAGACATCTATAAATGAAAAAGGCTGAAAAGCCTGACTATCTACCAGATCCTGCCGAGGACACAAGATCGTAGCTGAGGTAACAAGCTAAACGTCGAAGACCACACAGAATTACTAGTGAGACTGAAGTCTCTCTGCAAAAACATAAAATAGGCAAACGTGAGTACAAATGTACCCAGCAAGACTTACATCAGAACTATCTACATATGCATCATTATCAACAAAGGGATGGTGGGGTTTAACTGCAGCAAGCCAGCTTTGACTCGGTGGCTAACCTGAACTACGACTGCAATGTAACTCTTTTGTGGTGGCGCACACGAGTCCACATATTCACCATATCAATACACCACTATGGATCCGCTCCCGTCTCCCTACGAGAACGCCATCCATAGCACTCACGCTTATCTTGCGTATTTTAGAGTATCCACTTTCACTTGTCTATGAACTATGCAAGGGGTCCAAGTTTCCATATCCGAGGAATCCGGCTATTCGAATAGATATTGATAACCCTGCAGGGGTGTACTTCTTCACACACGCTTTCGCCACTTATC
>NW_021266931.1:0-989 GCF_002162155.2 Triticum dicoccoides
GCTTGCATGGTGTGCCAAATACTATTGTTTCAGATCGTGATACTAAATTTCTTAGCCACTTTTGGAGATGTTTATGGGCTAAGTTGGGGACTAAACTGCTTTTTAGTACTACTTGTCACCCCCAAACTGATGGACAAACTGAAGTAGTCAATAGAACGTTGTCTACTATGCTTAGGGCTGTTTTGAAGAATAATAAGAAAATGTGGGAGGAATGCTTGCCTCATATTGAATTTGCTTATAATCGTTCATTGCATTCTACTACTAAGATGTGCCCTTTTGAAGTTGTGTATGGTTTCCTACCTCGTGCACCTATTGATTTGTTGCCTCTTCCATCTTCGGAGAAGGTTAATTTTGATGCTAAACAACGTGCTGAATTGATTTTACAAATGCATGAGTTAACTAAGGAAAACATTGAGCGTATGAATGCTAAATATAAACTTGCTGGAGATAAGGGTAGAAAACATGTTGTGTTTGCACCTGGAGATCTTGTTTGGTTACATTTGCGTAAAGATAGATTTCCTGATTTGCGCAAATCAAAGCTAATGCCACGTGCTGATGGTCCCTTTAAGGTGTTAGAGAAAATAAATGATAATGCATATAAACTTGAGCTGCCTGCAGATTTTGGGGTTAGTCCCACTTTTAACATTGCAGATTTGAAGCCTTATTTGGGTGAGGAAGATGGACTTCCGTCGAGGACGACTTCATTTCAAGAAGGGGAGGATGATGAGGACATCAATACAATTGTTACACCCACAGCCCCTGCTGCTATACATACTGGACCAATTACTAGAGCTCGTGCACGGCAACTAAATTACCAGGTACTTTCGTTTCTTGGTAATGATTCTAATGTTCATGAGAATATGATGCTGCCTAAATTGGATACATTTGTTTTGCTTACAAATGAAGGGCCTAGCTTGGAGAAGGATGAACATTGGAGCAAGAACAAGCATGGAGATGATGGCATGCGCAAGGGGAACAAGAACGGAGTT
>NW_021266932.1:0-1008 GCF_002162155.2 Triticum dicoccoides
AATGGAACAACCATTATTCTCAGATTTAAAAGAGTAGCCATCTCGAATTAAACGAGATCCCGATACAATGTTCATGCTCAAAGCTGGCACTAAATAACAATTATTAAGGTTTAAAACTAATCCCGAAGGGAGATGCAGAGGTAGCGTGCCGACGGCGATCACATTGACCTTGGAACCATTCCCGACGCGCATCGTCACCTCGTCCTTTGCCAGTTTCCGCTTATTCCGCAGCCCCTGCTTTGAGTTACAAATGTGAGCAACTGCACCGGTATCAAATACCCAGGAGCCACTACGGGCACTAGTAAGGTACACATCAATTACATGTATATCACATATACCTTTTGTTTTGCCGGCCTTCTTATCCGCTAAGTACTTAGGGCAGTTCCGCTTCCAGTGACCGCTTCCCTTGCAATAAAAGCACTCAGTCTCGGGCTTGGGTCCATTCTTTGGCTTCTTCCCGGCAGTTTGCTTGCCGAGCGCGGCAACCTCCTTGCCGTCCTTCTTGAAGCTCTTTTTACCTTTGCCTTTCTTGAACTTAGTGGTTTTATTGATCATCAACACTTGATGTTCCTTTCTGACTTCTACCTCTGCTGATTTCAGCATAGCAAATACTTCAGGAATGGTCCTTTCCATCCCCTGCATATTGAAGTTCATCACAAAGCTCTTGTAGCTTGGTGGAAGCGACTGGAGGATTCTGTCAATGACCGCATCATCCGGGAGATTAACTCCCAGCTGAGTCAAGCGGTTATGCAACCCAGACATAGTGAGTATGTGCTCACTGACAGAACTGTTTTCCTCCATCTTACAGCTGAAGAATTTGTCGGAGACTTCATATCTCTCGACCCGGGCATGAGCTTGGAAAACCATTTTCAGCTCTTTGAACATCTCATATGCTCCATGTCTCTCAAAACGCTTTTGGAGCCCCGGCTCTAGGCTGTAAAGCATGCCGCACTGAACGAGGGAGTAGTCATCGGAACGTGCCTGCCAAGCGTTCATAACGTCTTGTTC
>NW_021266933.1:0-1691 GCF_002162155.2 Triticum dicoccoides
CTCTCACATCCCGCGGTCGAGTCAACAATTTGATCTATGCGAGGGAGAGGAAAATGATCTTTCGGGCAGGCCCGGTTGATGTGCTTGAAATCAATGCACATTCGGAGCGACTTGTCCTTCTTAGGAACCATGACGACATTAGCGAGCCACTCGGAGTGGTATATCTCTCGGATAAATCCTGCCGCCAACAGTCGAGCCACTTCTTCGCCAATGGCTTTTCTCTTCTGGACGGCGGACCGCCGAAGATGCTCTTTGACTGGTTTTGCAGATGAGTCGACTCTTAGGCGATGCTCAGCCAGTCCCCTGGGAACACCTGGCATGTCAGCGGGCTTCCATGCAAAAATGTCCCAGTTCTCACGGAGGAACTGGATGAGCGCTTCTTCCTATTTTGGGTCGAGTGTCGTGGAGATGTGGGTCGGAGCTGCTTCAGGGTCGGTCGGGTGAATGTGAACAGGCTTCATCTCACCGGACGACTGGAATGCAGACTCTGTGGCGGGCTTCTTGGATCGCAGCAAGTCACTCGGATCTGCGTTTTGCTTATATTCTTCGAACTCGACCGCTGTCACCTGGGAATCGGCGATCTTGGAGCCCTTCTGAAAGCACTCTTCTGCCTTTTTCCGATCACCGGTGACAGTGATCACTCCTTTGGGGCCGGGCATCTTCAATTTGAGGTACACGTAGCATGGTCGAGCCATAAACCGTGCGTAAGCTGGTCTCCCCAAAATGGCATGATATGCACTCTGAAAATCCACGACCTCAAACGTCAACTTTTCTTTGCGAAAATGCTTCGAATTACCAAACACCACGTCCAAAGCTATCTGGCCGAGTGACTCGGCCTTCTTCCCTGGTATAACTCCATGAAAGCTCATGTTACTAGTGCTCAGTCGGGACATCGGAATGCCCATACCTTTCAATGTGTCTGCATATAATAAGTTCAGCCCACTTCCACCATCCATCAGCACCTTTGTCAGTCGAGTGCCTTCGACAACTGGATCGACCACCAAAGCTTGCCTCCCAGGGGTGGCAATATGAGTCGGGTGATCAGATTGGTCGAATGTGATGGGTGTTTGAGACCACTTCAGATAATTTGCTTTTGTGGGGGCAACCATGTTCACCTCTTGGTTAATCACTTTCAGTCGACTTCTGCTTTCCACATCTGCAAAGATCATCAGAGTGGAGTTGATATGCGGATATCCTTCCTCACTGACCTCCTTGTCTTCGGCCTTGTCTGACTCCTTCTCCTTGTCCTTAGACTGTTTTCCCTGAAACTGCTGGATCAGGAGTCGACATTGGCGAGTGGTGTGCTTCGGGTAAATGATATTCCCCTCTTCGTCTTTCTTCGTGTGAATGTGACATGGCATATCCATCACGTCGTTCCCTTCTTTATCCTTTACCTTCTTGGGGTTCCAGGATCCTTTTGGTTTCCCCTTAAACTTTCCTTGAGTCACGGCCAGAGCCTCTCCAGGAGCTGCCGGTTCAGCCTTCCGCTTCTGTTTCCGACTGGTGTTTCCTTTTTCCGACTGACTCGGCTTGTGCTTGCCGCTTCGGAGTCGGTCTTCTTCTTCGCCGTTGGCGTACTTGGTAGCAATCTCCATCATCCGACCCAAGGTCATGTCACCGGTTCGACCAAACTTCAAACTCAGTTCTCTGTTCTTGACACCATCTTTGAAGGCGCAGACTGCCTGATGATC
>NW_021266934.1:0-2852 GCF_002162155.2 Triticum dicoccoides
TGTAGGCCCCGCAGGTGCGCTCTTGGCAGATAATGGTGGTTGTGCCTGTTTTCTTGTATCACGGCTGGAGGTGGCACCTGATGGAGGTGCTGGTGCAGTTGAAGTAGAAGATGCACGTGGTGTCCATGATGAAGGTCGGCCTGCAGAAAAGTTAGTTCGCCCCAATGCTTGTCGATCCTGCACTTCACGTTCAGCTTTACAAGCAAGATGGAATAAACGAGTGATATTAGTATACTCCTTATAGTCTAGAATGGTCTGAATCTCTCTATTTAATCCACCCAGAAAACGTGCAAGCATAGCTTCATTCTCCTCAACAATACCACATCTAATCATGCCAGTTTGTAATTCCTGATAATATTCTTCTACAGAATTTTTTCCTTGTCTTAAACGCTGCAATTTTTGAAGCAATTCATGTTGATAATATGGTGGAACCCAACGCGTATGCATAGCAGTTTTCAAAGCAGCCCAAGTAGTTGGAATAGGATATAATCTACAATGTTCAGACCACCATACACATGCAAAACTAGTGAAAGCACAAACAGCAGCAGCAACTCGTCTCTCCTCAGGATATTGTAAACATGTAAATCGTTGTTCAGTTTCTAACTCCCAAGTAAGATATATATCAGGAACATATCTACCCTCAAATGGTGGAATATTCAATTTCAGTTTAGGAATATGGACATCATCTCGTACCTGAGGTGGTGGTGCAGGCCTAACATTACGAATATATACCTGAGGTCGACCTGCTGGTGGTGGTGCTGGTGGCTGCTCGTAGATCTGATTTTGATCAACCTCATCCTCATAATCGCCCGCATACTCATCATCCTCCTGGGTACCAGCAACAGCAGTAGCAGGAGCCACAGAAGTATCAACAGCAGCACCAACAGTTTGGCCAAACGCAAGAGGAACACGGCTTGCTCGGCGGAGGTCTGCTTCGCGACGTGGAGGTAGTCCTTGTTGTTGTTGTTGGAGAGGTGCGTTAGGTGCAGCGGGTGGTGGTGGTGGAAGACGCGCGAGCAATTCATTAAACTTGTTATCGAGCTTTGTTTCGAACGTCCTCTCAAGGCCAGTGATCTTCTCCATGGCCTCTTCAAAATTGTTCAGCACATCTTGCACCTGTTCAGTCATCATTTGCTGAAACTTATCATGAAGCTCCTTGTCCGATAAATTCTCCCAATCAATCTCGTCGGCTTGTGATCCTGGCATGGTTAGCAGCAATAGAAACACACAAGAATATGATCCTACAGACTACGAACAAGTGGTGGTGGTGGGTGTCACAAATCCGTCAAGCAAAACTCAAATTCTTACCAGTTCTTACCCAGCAACAGGCGGTGATCGGCAACCGTTGTAGTCAAAACTCTCAAAGCTTGGATAGAGCGATTACCAGGGAGAGTCAAACGCACGACGTAGATGTATGTGGAGCTGGGAAGGCTTATAATATGGTAGCAAAAAGGGTCAGCAATAATCAATTCAGAGATGCAAAGTTGAATAAACGCTCAACAACGGTACTGTGCTGGTCCTAGGCTAGACTGTGCTAGAGACGCGAGCCTAGAACACCAACAAAATCACGGCGCGGCACGTAAACAAGGGAAAAGCACACTCTGAATTTTTTTTGAGCTCTTTTTTTTTTTTTGCGCTGCTTTTTTTTTGTTTGCGAAAAATCACTATAATGGCGAGTGTCTCAAAACTCTTCCTAGCTCAAACTGACAGGATGGGCACGAAATTTTTCGACCAATTTTTTTTTTTCGACTGCCCGGACCCAAAAACTGGAAACGGGTCAAAAAAAAACTTCCTATAATGGCACCTGTCTCAAAACACTCAGAAACACCTAAAAATAGGATAGCCAGAATTTTTTTCGGAAAATGCGTTTTCGAAAAATTTTGGGCCTAAACGGAGCGTGGCTACCCGACTCTTTTTTTTTCGAAACCTACTCCGGCAAGGAAACACGAATCGGAATCTGGATGGATCCCGAAAACAAACCTAATAAGCAAGGAACTCGGATTGGTGGTGGATATATGGTGGTGGTATATGGCAGCGGTGGTGGTAGCGGTGGTAGTATATGGATATGGATCGGTGGTGGTATATGGGCACGGATTGGTGGTGGTATATGGATACGGATTCGGAGCGGTGGCGGATAAGCGGTGGTGGTAGATGGCAGGGGCGATGATGATGGTGCGGCGGCGGCGTGACAACTTATGACCAGAACTCGAAACTCTAAAAGACTAGACGCTAAGACCAACAACTAGACCGACGATGCAACCGCAAATTCAACAAAGCAAAACCCTAAAAAGATTATGCAAAGGCTCAGATTGGTTCGGATATGATGAACTAACCCTAATTTTTTTTGTGTGGCTTTTTCGTGGACTGTAGGTATGAAGAACAGACTCGATCTAAACTACGAAAAACTGTAAAATCTCACCGAGCAACCTGGAAATCTGATACCACTTGATAGAGGCAAAGGTGTCCTGTCTTTCGATGAGATGATGGATATCGCTTTGGTGGCAGTCGACTTTGACGATCCGACTACGAACGTGCGTGGACGTCGCGCCTTAGCAATCGCTAAACCAACTCCGAGAGGTTATTGACCACGCCGGAGCACGATCAACCTGACCACGAGGGTCTGTTTCCTGCGAGCAAACGAAGAACAAGCAAGAAACTGAGATTGCAATCTGGATATTGCGAATATAAGATGAAAGCTTTATTGATCAAGGTGGGGTTCTGTGACGTCTTTGTCTGGTCGTTGAACACAAACGAAGTACGCGAAGTTGCAGCTATGGCGAACTTTTAATCTAAACAAAACCCAAAGTCTAAACGATGCCCTAAGGGCTGTATATATGGAGGAAGAGGGGGGG
>NW_021266935.1:0-961 GCF_002162155.2 Triticum dicoccoides
AGCGTAATGGTGTGTCCGAACGTCGTAATCGCACTCTGTTAGATATGGTGCGATCTATGATGTCTCTTACCGATTTACCGCTTTCTTTTTGGGGCTATGCTTTAGAGACTGCCGCATTCACTTTAAATAGGGCTCCGTCGAAATCCGTTGAGACGACACCGTATGAATTATGGTTTGGAAAGAAACCTAAGCTGTCGTTTCTAAAAGTTTGGGGATGCGATGCTTATGTCAAGAAACTTCAACCTGAAAAGCTCGAACCCAAGTCGGAAAAATGCGTCTTCATAGGATACCCAAAAGAAACTATTGGGTACACCTTCTACCTCAGATCCGAAGGCAAGATCTTTGTTGCCAAGAATGGGTCCTTTCTGGAGAAAGAGTTTCTCTCGAAAGAAGTAAGTGGGAGGAAAGTAGAGCTTGATGAAGTATTACCTCTTAAACCGGAAAATGGCGCAACTCAAGAAAATGTTCCTGAGGTGCCTGCACCGACTAGAGAGGAAGTTAATGAAAATGATCAAGATACTTCTGATCAAGCCCCTACTGAAATTCGAAGGTCCACAAGGACACGTTCCGCACCAGAGTGGTACGGCAACCCTGTCTTGGAAATCATGCTGTTAGACAATGGTGAACCTTCGAACTATGAAGAAGCGATGGCGGGCCCGGATTCCGACAAATGGCTGGAAGCCATGAAATCTGAGATAGGATCCATGTATGAAAACAAAGTATGGACTTTGACTGACTTGCCCGTTGAGCGGCGAGCCATAGAAAATAAATGGATCTTTAAGAGGAAGACAGACGCGGATGGTAATGTGACCATCTATAAAGCTCGGCTTGTCGCTAAGGGTTATCGACAAGTTCAAGGGGTTGACTACGATGAGACTTTCTCACCGGTAGCGAAGCTGAAGTCCGTCCGAATCATGTTAGCAATTGCCGCATTCTATGATTATGAAATATGGCAAATGGA
>NW_021266936.1:0-1320 GCF_002162155.2 Triticum dicoccoides
GGAGCCAGCATACCTTTTAGCATCCTTAGAATCGACAAAACCTTTCTGATTGTATCACATACAACCTTTCCTTACGAAAACTGGTAAGGAAACTCGTTTTGACATCCATCTGCTAGATTTCATAAATGCAGCTAATGCTAACATGATTCCGATGGACTTAAGCATCTCTACGGATGAGAAAATCTCATCGTAGTCAACTCCTTGAACTTGTGAAAAAACTCTTCGCCACAAGTCGAGCTTCATAGACGGTGACATTACCGTCCACGTCCGTCTTCTTCTTAAAGATCCATTTATCTCAATGGCTTTCCGATCATTGGGCAAGTCCACCAAAGTCCATGCTTTGTTCTAATACATGGATCCTATCTCGGATTTCATGTCTTCTAACCATTTGTCGGAATTTGGGCCCACCATCGCTTCTCCATAGCTCGTAGGTTCATTGTTGTCTAGCAACATGACCTTCAAGACAGGATCACCGTACTACTCTGAAGCAGTACGCGTCCTTGTCGTCCTACGAGGTTCGGTAGTAACTTGATCCAAAAACTTCATGATCACTATCATAAGCTTCTACTTCAATTGGTGTAGGTGCCACAGGAACAACTTCCTGTGCCCTGCTACACACTGGTTGAAGTGATGGTTTAATAACCTCATCAAGTCTCCACCATCCTCCCACTCAACTTTTCGAGACAAACTTTTCCTTGAGAAAGGACCCGATTCAAGAAACAATCCCTATTGCTTTTGGATCTGAATTAGGAGGTATACCCAACTGTTTTGGGTGTCCTATGAAGATGCATTTTATCCGCTTTGGGTTCGAGCTTATCAACCTGAATTTTTTTCACATAAGTGTCGCAGCCCCAAACTTCCAAGAAATGACAGCTTAGGTTTCTCTAAACCATAGTTCTCATGGTGTCATCTCAACAGAATTACGTGGTACCCTATTAAAGTGAGTGCGGTTGTCTCTAATGCCTAACCCATGAACGATAGTGGTAATTCGATAAGAGACATCATGGTACGCACCATATCCAATAGGGTGCAACTATGATGTTCAGACACACCATCACACTATGGTGTTCCAGGCGGTATTAATTGTGAAACAATTTCCACAATGTCTTAATTGCATGCCAAAGCTTGTAACTCAGATACTCATCTCTATGATCATATCATAGACATTTTATCCTCTTGTCACGATGATCTTTCAACTTCACTCTGAAATTACTTGAACCATTCAATAATTCAGACTTGTGTTCCATCAAGTAAATATACTCAGTATCTACTCAAATCATCCGTGAAGTAAGAACATAACGATATTCACTGCATGCCTCA
>NW_021266937.1:0-686 GCF_002162155.2 Triticum dicoccoides
CATTGAAGTGCCCATGTAACAGATGAGTTCTCGTCCGAAACCCTGATACTCCGAAAGAGTTTGTCCAATTTGTACACGAAGTGCGTCCAGTTTTTGCCGTGACCCTCTCTACTCTTTCGCACATGCTATGCGAGTGAATTGATGATACCATGCCAAGTTTTAACATTTTCAGAATTCATTTTGTAGTGATTTTCAATTTCACGGTCATTTAGCTCTCTAAACAAGTAGGTAAATGACCGAAAAACAACAAATGATGTGAGAACATGTTGGAAATTGATGACGTCGCTTTGAATGCTGCATACTGAACACAAAAGAAGTCCGGAGTTTAAATAAGTTTAAAAAACATTGAAGTGCCCGTGTAACAGATGAGTTCTCGTCCGAAACCCTGATACTCCAAAAGAGTTTGTCCAGTTTGTACACGAAGTTTGCCGTGACCCTCTCTACTCTTTCGCACATGCTATGCGGGTGAAATGCTGATACCATGCCAAGTTTCAACATTTCCAGAATTCATTTTGTAGTGGTTTTCAATTTCATGGTCATTTAGCTCTCCAAACAATTAGGTAAATGACCGAAAAACAACAAATGATGTCAGAACATGTTGGAAATTGATGACGTCGCTTTGAATGCTGCATACTGAACACAAAAGAAGTCCGGAGTTCAAATAAGTTTAAAAACATTGAAGTGCC
>NW_021266938.1:0-1923 GCF_002162155.2 Triticum dicoccoides
CAGCACATGTAATTGAGTCCGACCTGCTAATCCTTCTTGCCGTGCGTTTCAGAATCCTAGTTTTTTCACATGAATATTTTATGATTTGTCTTTAGGTCGGAGCATTAGAATTAGTGTCCAGGATATTGCTGATGAATGAGATGATTTTATCTAACTGAATATGCACGCCACACTTGATATTTCCATTTTTTCTTGTTGGAATTGTGAAAAGGAAGCACATCCTCTTTTTAGGATGATGCAAAAAAATCCTTGCAAAGGTATTTTTACGTATCATCCATGTATTAAGAGCATGATATTGCTTCTTTTGGGTTAAGATCCAGCGTGACTTTTTTTGAGAAACATATCCGGAGTGACTTTTGTCTAGAGAACTTATAATTTTATGATATGTTGTCTTTAGGTCGGACCATTATAATTAGTGTTCAGGATATAACTGATGAATAAGATGATTCTGTCTAACTCAATACGTAGTCCAACGTTGATATTTCCATTTTATTCTTTTTGGAATTGTGAAAAAGAAACACACCCTCTTTTTAGGATCATGCAAAAAAAATCCTTGCAAAGGTATTTTTACGTGAGCCTTTTTTACGTATCATCCATGTATTTTTTTCATGTATTAAGAGCATGATATTGCTTCTTTTGGGTTAAGATCGGGCGTGAATGTTTTGAGAAATAGATCAGGAGTGACTTTAGTCTAGAGAACTTTTAATTTAGATACTGCGCCTATTAAGAGAGGTATTGAATATACAAATGGGCTTTTTTATAAAATACAAAGAAAATGGATCTTATCCCATGGGTGTTGAGTTGCATGAAAAAAATATATTTTAATACGTGTCAATGTATTCGATTTGAAGAGAAAGGCGATATATCAGCGCATTCAACATGGATCCTTTCCAAATTTTATCTCAACAATAACTCATTTTCTGGTTGCTTGTATCACGCATACATGGCGGCACTTTTTTTCAGAACTGGCAGCACTATTTTTATTTATTTTTGCTTGTAGCGCGTATACATGGCAGCACTTTTTTTTAGAACTGGTGGCACTTCCTTCTCTCCCTTCTTTTCTGACCGATTAGAACATGCAACACTGTCACCCCGTATGTGTGTTGGACTCTAAGATGTGCGTGTCTCTCAGACTACCTTTCTTTAGAGAAGTTTAGTTGTAGGTTTCTTTACGTATGTAGCCAGCACTTTTCTCTTCCCTTCTTTTCTTTCCTACTATTAGGACATGCAACGCTTCCACCCCGTACATGTACTGGACTCTAACACGTGCATATGTTTGTCTGCGGTAACCTGTTTTTAGGAACATGGTTGTAGTTTTCTTTTCTTTTTTCATTGTTTTCAGACTTCTTATTCATGTACCTTGTACGTGTCGGTTCAACATATATAACTTCTGTGTGTAACGTAATATCTTTAAATCTCAGCCGTAAATATTACGAATCAACGATGTATATTATTTTAGCTTATGTGGAAGAACGTGGTGTCTTATTTGTCTTCTGTATTATGTATATAAAATCATTAAAGCTTCATAAGTCTTCAAACAACTCGTATATTTTATGATCATGTCCATGGATGGTATTCGCACCTAGTTGTATTCTTAGGCATACTAAGAAACTTATCACATACTTGACATGATTTGTGCTCCAACTCTTATATTTGCTGGCATGACACAATGTTACATCCTTTTGACGACACTCTAGTTCATAGACTCAGCCCCTATCATTGTAGTTGGTGTCGATACATCTAAGGCACTATGTGGTGATATTATTTTTCATATTCATCCATTTAATTGATACAAAAATTAGTAATTCAATATGGTGGTATATAATTATTTTTTTGCAAAGTGTATTCGGTGAGATGTCATTGCATTATCCAATACGTGTGCCAATTGCTCGAGATGGCCTTCTAGCTAATAGATTTTTGTGC
>NW_021266939.1:0-1100 GCF_002162155.2 Triticum dicoccoides
ATTGAATCTCGATCGTAGTGATACACATTTTCATGCCAAAAGATAGTAATGATAGTACCACTTACTGGTGGCACTGCCATGTAAGTCATATTGGTTTAAAACGCATGAAGAAGCTCCATATTGATGGATCTTTGGGCTCACTCGTTTTTGAAAAGTTTGAGACATGCGAACCATGTCTATTGGTGTATATGCATGAAGAAACTCCATGCAAATGGACCGTTTTGACTCACTTGATTTTGAATCACTTGGGACATGCAAATCATACCACATGGGCAAGATGACTGAAAAGCCTCGTTTTCAGTAAGATGGAACAAGATAGCAACTTGTTGGAAGTAACACATTTTGATGTGTGCAGTCCAATGAGTGCTGAGGCATGCAGTGAATATTGTTATGTTCTTACTTCACAGATGATTCGAGTAGATGTTGAGTATATTTACTTGATGAATCACGAGTCTGAATTATTGAAAGGTTCAAGTAATTTCAGTGTGAAGTTGAAAGATCGTCGTGACAAGAGGATAAAAGATCTATGATATGATCATAGAGATGAATATCTGAATTACGAGTTTGGCACAGAATTAAGACATTGTGGAAATTGTTTCGCAATTAATACCGCCTGGAACACCATAGTGTGATGGTGTGTCCGAACATCATAACTGCACCCTATTGGATATGATGCATACCATGATGTCTCTTATCGAAGTACCACTATAGTTTATGGGTTAGGCATTAGAGACAACCACATTCACTTTAAATAGGGCACCACATAATTCCGTTGAGATGACACCGTATGAATTATGGTTTAGAGAAACCTAAGCTGTCATTTCTTAGAAGTTTGGGGCTGCGACGCTTATGTGGAAAAGCTTCAGGATTGATAAGCTCGAACCCAAAGCGGATAAAATGCATCTTCATAGGACACCCAAAACAGTTGGGTATACCTCCTGTCTCAGATCCGAAAGCAATAAGGGATTGTTTCTAGAATCGGGTCCTTTCTCGAGGAAAAGTTTCTCTCGAAAGAATTGAGTGGGAGGATGGTGGAGACTTGATGAGGTTATTGAACCATCACTTCAACCAGTGTGTAGCAGGGCACAGGAAGTTGTTCC
>NW_021266940.1:0-1654 GCF_002162155.2 Triticum dicoccoides
GGTCCCTTAGTGATTTCGGCGATTGACGAACCACGGGTTGCGTTTATGTGTCGGTCATAACCACTCACAATTTTGGCCAATTCTTGTCCGTTTTGTGGACTATTACTCACCGTTTTGGGGTCCCGGAGCGATTTTCACAATTGATAATCCCAGGGTGCGTTTGCATGTCCGTCGTCAACACTCATAGTTTCGGCCAATCCTAACCCGTTTCGTGTACTATTACTAATCGTTTTGGGGTACCGAAGCGATTTGCATAGTTGTTAAACCCCAAGGTGCGCTTACGTGTCGGTTATCAACACTCGCGGTTTTTGTCGATTCTAACCTATTTCGTGCACTATTACTCACGGTCTTGGGGTCCCAAAGCGAATTACATGGTTGTTGAAAATCAAGGTGAGCTTACATGTCGGTCATCAACAATCACTGTTTTTTTCGATTCTGACCCGTTTTGTGGACTATTTTTCAACCCCGGGGTGCATTTACGTGTCGGTCATCAATACTCACGGTTTTTGTCGAGTCTGACCCGTTTCGTGGACTATTGCTCACCATTTTGGGGTCCCAAAGCGATTTCCATGGTTGTCGAACCCCAAGGTGTGCTTATGTGTCGGTCATCAACACTCACAATTTTGGCTAATTCTGGTCCGTTTCGTGGACTATTACTCACGATTCTGGCCCGTTTTAGGGTCCCGGAGCAATTTTCACGATTGACGATCCCTATGGTGTGTTTGCATGTCCGGTGTCAATACTCATAGTTTTGGTGAATTCTGACCGTTTCGTGGACTATTACTCACTGTTTTGGGGTCTCGGAGTGATTTCCGCGATTTGTGAACTCCGAGGTGTGTTTACGTGTCGGTCATCAACACTCACAATTTTTGCCAATTCTGGTCCGTTTCGTTGACTATTACTCGCCGTTTTGGGGTCCGAGAGCGATTTCCATGATTGACAATCCCCCGGGTGCGTTTACGCGTCTGTCGTCAACACTCACAGTTTTGCCAATTCTGACACGTTTTGTGGACTATTACTTACCCTTTCGGGGGCCCAAGGCGATTTGCATAGTTGTTGAACCCCAAGGTGCTCTTACGTGGCGGTCATCAACACTCGCAGTTTTGGCCGATTCTAGCCTGTTTCATGACTTTTACTCACCGTTTTGGGGTCCCAAAGCGATTTCCATGGTTGTTGAACCCCAATGTGTGCTTACGTGTTGGTCGTCGAAACTCGCGGTTTGGGCCGATTCGGGCCCGTTTCTTGGACTATTACTCAGTTTTCGGGTCCCTTAGTGATTTCGGCGTTTGACGAACCACGGGTTGCGTTTATGTGTCGGTCATAACCACTCACAATTTTGGCCAATTCTTGTCCGTTTTGTGGACTATTACTCACCGTTTTGGGGTCCCAGAGCGATTTTCACAATTGACAATCCCAGGATGCGTTTGCATGTCCGTCGTCAACACTCATTGTTTCGGCATATCCTAACCCATTTCGTGTACTATTACTAACCGTTTTGGGGTACCGAAGCGATTTGCATAGTTGTTGAACCCCAAGGTGCGCTTACGTGTCGGTCATCAATACTCACGGTTTTTGTCGAGTCTGACCCGTTTCGTGGACTATTGCTCACCATTTTGGTGTCCCAAAGCGATTTCCATGGTTGTCGAACCCCAAG
>NW_021266941.1:0-496 GCF_002162155.2 Triticum dicoccoides
TGGAAATCACTTCGAGAACCCAAAACTGTGAGTAATAGTCCACGAAACGGGCCAGAATCTACCAAAACAGCGAGTGTTGATGACCGAAACGTAAGCGCACCTTTGGGTTCGTCAATTGTGGAAATCACTCTGAGACCCCAAAACACTGAGTAATAGTTCACGAAACGAGGCAGAATCGGCCAAAATTGCGAGTGTTGATGACCGACACATAAGCGCACCTTGGGGTTCGTCAATCGTGGAAATCACTCCGAGACCCCAAAACAGTGAGTAATAGTCCACCAAACGGGCCAGAATCGGCCAAAACTGCGAGGATTGATAACCGACACGTAAGCGCACCCCGGTGTTCGTTAATCGTGGAAATCACTTTGAGAACCCAAAACAGTGATTAATAGTCCATGAAACAGGCCAGAATCTGCCAAAACTGCGAGTGTTGATGACCGACACGTAAGCGCACCTTAGGGTTCGTCAGTACTGGATATCACTCCGAGACCCCAAA
>NW_021266942.1:0-1236 GCF_002162155.2 Triticum dicoccoides
AAAGAACACCGATACACAACCATCACCAAACAATGTGCAACAATATGATGTATGCATGAAACATAGCAATATGAGTGTGTTGGGCTAATGCAGCTAAGACCAGAAGGGTTTGAACCAATTTGAATCAAAGATTCAAATTTCAAACTCAAACATGGCCCTTTAAAGTGTTTTTCCTTGTTCTGCATTAAACATCAAGTTAACTTGTTTAATCATGCATGAAAATAGTACAGATGGATAGATTGGATTTTTCTGATCATTTTTCATATATAATTTGTCTGATTTGGAGTTACAGAATAAAAGTTATGAATTTTTGAAGTTTAAATTATATTCTGGAATTTCCTATATTAGAATAATTCCAGAAAATCAATTATTGCGTCAGCCTGACGTCAGTGTGACGTCAGCAGGTCAACGGAACACGTCCGGGTCAAACCTGACAGTGGGTCCCGCATGTCAGGGTGATTAAATTAGTTAAAGTTTAATTAAAACTAAACTTGTTTAATTAACAGGGCTGGGCCCCACCTGTCATTGACTCAGGGGAGTCAACCAGGGCCCACCCGTGGTCAAACCCGGGTCGGCTGCACCGGCGTTTAGCCGCCGGCGAGCCCGACGCGGCGGCGGAAGTGGTTTTGGCCGTTTCGGCCACCAAATGGGTCGCGGAGACCACCGGAGTGGAGCTGAGGACGAGCCGCAGCTCTTGGTGGAGTCCGTTGGGGTCGGGGTGGCCGGAGTTGGCGCCGGCGACGACTTTGGCGGCCACCGGGGTTCGGCCGAAGACGAACTTGATGCTAGAGGGGTCAGTGAGGCTCGGGGAGTGGCTAGCTAGGTGCTAAGTGACACGGTGCGTATGATGGACACCGTGGAGTGGCCGGAGGACGACCGGGAGCACGTCGGCGACGAGCTCCACGGCGGTGGGTGCGGTTGAGCTCCGGGAGGTTGCTACACGGCTCGGGAGCAAGAACGGAAGGAAGGGGAAGATGGCTAAGCTCACAGTGAGTGCGACGAAGCCCTTGGTGTGGCCGGAGATGGACCGGAGCGACGACGGCGTTGAAGGGGATCTCCGGCGACGGCGGTTCGGGCGAGGTCGTTGCGGTGGACTCGGGCGTTGCAAGCGCTCGGGGCTCGGCTTGCTCGATGGAGTGGACAGCGGCGGAGCTCCTGGACACGATGAGAGGACGCACGGCCGGCGGGGAGCACGGCTACGACGAAGGCACGGCGATGGTGGCGTCGGTCATGGCG
>NW_021266943.1:0-1171 GCF_002162155.2 Triticum dicoccoides
GAAGATCTTCTCGGAAGTGTTACCAGGTTGTCACCTGACCGCTGTGTTGAGCTCGTGATCAAGTTGGTTTCTTGTGAACCACCCTTCTCCAAGAATCTGTGTTGGATATCCCTGAGCTAGTTGGTTAAGCTAGACAACAACTTGGAGAGTTGGAGGATAAAAGCTTGCCTGACTTAGTTCGTTCCAAAGGGATAATCTTGTGTAGTGTGTGTTGAAGAAAGATGATATCTTCATCGGTTGGTCCCTGTGATCAGTTGCTGTACCTATTGTCTTATCAATCCTTTGATTTGAGTATGGGCTATCGTCAAATCAAATCAGTACCAACGATGCTCGTAATGTTGTCCTACTCATGGTTGATCCCTCGAGCATACACCATTATATCTTTTGGGTCTGACCAATGCTATCACTTGTTCACTTAACTATGGAATTCCTTTTAAAAGGAAACCCAGATGAATTGTTGTTGAGCCCATTGACAACATCCTTATCTCCTCCATGATTTTGTTGAACATTAAGTTAGTGTTGGAAACTTGTGTAAGCATTTCTTCGTGTTTCGTTCATGAAGCATATGTTTTAATGAGTGACTTTCCCTAATTCATGTGCATATGATGCAAGTTGCCGCCATGAATTTGAGGAAGATTGTTTTGTTTCCTTGGAATCATCCCAAATCAGTCATGCACACGTGCGAAGTATTCTGTGGTCTGGAGACTTGCAACCTTCATTCCATATGTGTCCCGAGCACACCAAGCCACTGATTGATTTGTTCAAGGAGAAGAAGTTCCTTCATAAGAGCTAATCATATGACTTATGCAAGGACTTCGTTATCCACGGTGATGGTTCCCAACCAGGACTCGGTAGTGTTTTATTGTAAGACTACCACGTGGTCATGCTTGTCTGGGACAACGTGTTCACATGTTTGTAGCAGAACCAGCTCATGTTTTGGAGCTTGCTATCGTAGTTCATTTCCTGAGAATCTCGCAACGTCATCTCGTCGATTTATGTTGCAAACTTTCGTTTTTCTTCCTAGACTCGATGAGTCTGGAATATCCTGACACCAACCAGATCTGAATCTCAGGCAGATATGATGGTTTGAAACATTTCCCAAAAACTATAATATCGGTCCCTCGGAAACCGGTAAAGTGGATGTCATGGCCAACACACCCAACCGGAAGAC
>NW_021266944.1:0-1378 GCF_002162155.2 Triticum dicoccoides
CTGCAAGACCCAGAGGTTAATTCGAGAAAAAGTACCTCGAGGTTAATTTGACAGAGATGCCTTATAGGTTGACAAAAGTCATATCACTTTTTATGGAAAGATGTCGTGAAGTAACACGGTAGACCTTCTTTCAAGCCAATTTACATGTGTTCAAAAAACAAAAAATATCAAAAAGTAACATGATAGAGGTTCGATTAACATGTGTTCAAAAAGCAAGTACTCCAACAAGACCCAGAGGTTAATTCGAGAACAAGTACCTCCAGGTTAATTTGACATACATGCCTTATACGTTGACAAAATTCATATCACTTTTTTTGGAAAGATGTCGTGAAGTAACACGATAGACCTTATTTCAAGCCAATTAACATGTGTTCAGAAAACAATTTTTTTCAAAAAGTAAGGCGATAGACCTTCGATTAACATGTGTTCAAAAAAAGTACTCCTACAAGACCCAGATGTTAACTCGAGTACAAGTACCTCTAGGTTAATTTGACAGACATGCCTTATAGGTTGGAAAAAGTCATATCACTTTTTTTGGGAAGATGTCATGAAGTAACATGATAGACCTTCTTTCAAGCCAATTAACATGTGTTCGAAAAAACAAAAAAATATCAAAAAGTAACGTGATAGACATTCTTTCAAGCCAATTAACATGGGTTCAAAAAACAAAAATACCAAAAAGTAACGCGATAGACCTACGATTAACATGCATTAAAAAACAAGTACTCCAGCAAGACACAGAGGTTAATTCGAGAACAAGTAATTTGACAGACATGCCTTATTGGTTGACAAAATTCATATCACTTTTTTTGGGAAGATGTCATGAAGTAACATGATAGACCTTCTTTCAAGCCAATTAACATGTGTTCAAAAAAACAAAAAAATGTCAAAAAGTAACGCGATAGACCTTCAATTAACATGTGTTCAAAAAACAAGTACTCCTGCAAGACCCAGAGGTTAATTCGAGAAAAAGTACCTCGAGGTTAATTTGACAGAGATGCCTTATAGTTTGACAAAAGTCATATCACTTTTTTTGGAAAGATGTCGTGAAGTAACACGGTAGACCTTCTTTCAAGCCAATTAACATGTGTTCAAAAAACAAAAAATATCAAAAAGTAACGTGATAGACGTTCGATTAACATGTGTTCAAAAAGCAAGTACTCCAACAAGACCCAGAGGTTAATTCAAGAACAAGTACCTCGAGGTTAATTTGACATACATGCCTTATACGTTGACAACATTCATTTCACTTTTTTGGAAAGATGTCGTGAAGTAACACGATAGACCTTCTTTCAAGCCAATTAACATGTGTTCAGAAAACAATTTTTTTTAAAAAGTAAGGCAATAGACCTTTGATTAGCATGTGTTAAAAAAAAGT
>NW_021266945.1:0-1323 GCF_002162155.2 Triticum dicoccoides
GGGTGTGGGGCCCCCTCCCTCCCCTTCTTCCAATTAAAATTTGCCAAATCAGCAGCATTACGTAAACCTTACGTAGCTTTGCGTGGATGTAACATTGCTCGATAGAAAATTACATGAAAACCAAGTTTTGGTGGAAATCGATGAAAACCACTGGGAAACAATATTTTAGTGTCTCAAAAAAAAATCTCCAATGGGCATCAATACAACATGTGGTACTATCTTTGTGATGGCATCTATACTCATCAGAGTAACTCATGGTGGGTGCGGTCACGATCTGAGGATACGCTCGCTCCTCGGTCGCTCCCGCGGGCGACTAGGGGTGAACCCTAGCCGCCAGCGCCAGCGCCACGACATGCCGCCCCCTCCCCCCTCACCGCCGCCGATATGCGTCGCCGAGCAAAGCCCGTGCTGCTCAGCAGCGGCGAGGCTCTCTCCTCCTCCCATCTGGAGTGCCACGACGCAGGCCGGCCGCTTCAAAGGAGCTCGGCGCCTTGGCGTCCGGGGCAGCGCAGCGAGGAAGCGGTGATGGTGGACGTGAGTGGTGAGGCTCCACAGGTGGCTGGGTGGAGTGGCAGGGTGACTGGGCGGCGTCGGGCGCGGAGTGGCGCTGATCTGGCGCGAGAGGGGCCTGCACGACGGCGTCCGCGCGGCAAGGCTGCATGGGCAGAGGGCTACAGTGGCTGCAAGAAGGAGTGAGGCGTGGGCGCGCACAGGCTCGTCGCAGCCGTGATGGGCGCGGTGGCTGCTGGTTCCACCCAGATCTGGCGGCGGTGCTCCTAGCGGATCTAGTCTGGTGCTCGCCGCGGGCACGCGGGGAGCGTGGGTGGTGTAGTCGGCGCGGCTCAGGGCCTATGGCGACACATGGCAGCTGCTTCAAGGTGCAAGGTGTGGTGGATCTTGTTTCCAGCGGCCGCGATGGCGCGAATGGTGCGCGTGGCACACGTCTGTTGCTTGGCTGCGGCCGACAACCATGGTAGATGTTGGTCTCGGGTACCTGATGTCACTTGAAGCTACGTCGGTATTTCCCCAAAGAGGAAGGGATGATGCAACACATCGGCGATAGGTATTTCCCTTAGATATGAAACCAATGTTATCGAACCAGTAGGAGAACCAAGAAACACAACGTAAACAGCCCCTGAACACAAATAACAACACCTCGCAACCCGACGTGTTAAAGGGGTTGTCAATCCCTTTCGGGGTACGACGCCTCAAGATAGGCAACTAACGTGAGGTAAATTTGTAGATAGGATAAATAGACTGCAGAACAAATAAATTGCAGCAAGATATTTTTATATTTTTTGGTTTAATAGATCTGAAAATAAA
>NW_021266946.1:0-7646 GCF_002162155.2 Triticum dicoccoides
TCGCACCGGGCCGTCATACAGGCGGGGTGGTGTGGTGGCATGTCCGAAGAGGCGGGACGCGTCTCCGGGGCGTGGCCCCCCCTCACGGACGGCGATGACACGGTAGTAGACGTTCTACGGTAACGATGCAGCGTCAATATTACTAAATACTCGGAGCGCAATAAAATCATGAGTTTTTTGCACGACGTGGGCACATGTGCTATAGGAACGATGGTATTTATTTCATAATTTTTGGTGATTGAGAAGTATCCAAAAAATTCCCTCTACGCGGATTGCCCTTCACGCGTCTACGGCTGTGGTCGGCGGCCTCCGGGGGCTAGCATGCCGCCAAATATTGCATAGGCGGCCTCTCACAAGTCTGGAAGTATTGTGGCGGTTGCAAACGCCCGGCACGCGTGTCCAGGGTGTGCCCCCCTCACGGACGGCGCCCCCGGCGGCACCTAGAGGGGGGAAACGGACGCGTCGGGTCTACACGGAGGGGATCTTGCTGTGGGTCTGGCCCGGATGTTGCTCCAAAGTGTTCCTATGGGCTGACTTAACACAACCGGGTGGGGAGGTCCACTGGTCAAAGCCCGTCCGTGCAAAGTCAAAGGGCTAGATCATGTGGTCAAACGCTACAGGGTTAGGCGGGAGGGGTGCACTGGGGGTAGAAATGCCACTGAAGCATCGCACCGCGCCCTCATACAGGCGGGGTGGTGTGGTGGCTTGTCCGAAGAGGCGGGACGCGTCTCCGGGGCATGCCCCCCCCCCTCACGCACGACGATGACACGGTAGTAGACGTTCTGCGATAACGATGTGGCGTCAATATTAGTAAATACTCGGAGCACGATAAAATCATGAGTTTTTTTGCACAACGTGGGCACATGTGCTATAGGAACGATGGTATTTTTTTCATAATTTTTGGTGATGGAGAAGTATCCGAAAAATTCCCTCTACGCGGATTGCCCTGCGCGCGTCTACGGCTGTGGCCGGCGGCCTCCGGGGGCTAGCATGCCGCCAAATATTGCGTAGGCGGCCACTCACAAGTATGGAAGTGTTGTGGAGGTTGCAAACGCCCGTCACGCGTGTCCGGGGTGTGCCCCCCTCACGGACGACGCCGCCGCCAGCACCTGGAGGGGGGAAACGGACGCGTCGGGTCTACACGGAGGGGATCTTGCTGTGGGTCTGGCCCAGATGTTGCTCCAAAGTGTTCCTATGGGCTGACTTAACACAACCGGGTGGGGAGGTCCACTGGTCAAAGCCCGTCCATGCAAAGTCAAAGGGCTAGATCCCGTGGTCAAACGCTACAGGGTTAGGCGGGACGGGTGCACTGGGGGGTAGCAACGCCACCGGAGCGTCGCACTGGGCACTCATACAGGCGGGGTGGTGTGGTGGCATGTCCGAAGAGGCGGGACGCGTCTCCAGGGCGTGCCCCCCCCTCACGGACGGTGATGACACGGTAGTAGACGTTCTGCAATAACGATGCAGCGTCAATATTAGTAAATACTCGGAGCACGATAAAATCATGAGTTTTTTTTTTGCACGACGTGGGCACATGTGCTATAGGAACGATGGTATTTTTTTCATAATTTTTGGTGATGGAGAAGTATCCGAAAAATTTCCTCTACGCGGATTGCCCTTCGCGCGTCTACTGCTGTGGCCGGCGGCCTCCGGGGGCTAGCATGCCGCCAAGTCTTCCGTAGGCAGCCTCTCACAAGTCTGGAAGTGTTGTGGCGACTGGTCAAAGCCCGTCCATGCAAAGTCAAAGGGCTAGATCCCGTGGTCAAACGCTACAGGGTTAGGCGGGACGGGTGCACTGGGGGTAGCAATGCCACCGGAGCGTTGCACCGGGCCCTCATATAGGCGGGTAGGTGTGGTGGCATGTCCGAACAGGCGGGACACGTCTCCGGGGCGTGCCCCCCCTCACGGACGGCGATGACACGGTAGTAGACGTTCTGCGGTAACGATGCGGCGTCAATATTACTAAATACTCGGAGCGCGATAAAATCATGAGTTTTTTTGCACGACGTGAGCACATGTGCTATTGGAACGATGGTATTTTTTTCATAATTTTTGGTGATGGAGAAGTATCCCAAAAATTCCCTCTATGCGGATTGCCCTTCGCGCGTCTACGGCTGTGGCCGGCGGCCTCCGGTGGCTAGCATGCCGCCAAATCTTGCGTAGGCGGCCTCTCATAAGTCTGGAAGTGTTGTGGCGGTTGCAAACGCCCGGCACGCGTGTCCGCGGTGTGCCCCCCTCACGGACGGCGCCGCCGCCGGCACCTGGAGGGGGGAAACGGACGCGTCGGGTCTACACGGAGGGGATCTTGCTGTGGGTCTGGCCCGGATGTTGCTCCAAAGTGTTCCTATGGGCTGACCTAACACAATCGGGTGGGGAGGTCCACTGGTGAAAGCCCGTCCGTGCAAAGTCAAAGGGCTAGATCCCGTGGTCAAACGCTACAGGGTTAGGCGGGACGGGTGCACTGGGGTAGAAATGCCACCGGAGCATCGCACTGGGCCCTCATACAGACGGGGTAGTGTGGTGGCATGTCTGAAGAGGCGGGACGCGTCTCCGGGGCGTGCCCCCCCCTCACGGACGGCGATGACACGGTATTAGACATTCTGCGGTAACGATGCAGCGTCAATATTACTAAATACTCGGAGCGCGATAAAATCATGAGTTTTTTTGCACGACATGGGCACATGTGCTATAGGAACGATGGTACTTTTTCATAATTTTTGGTGATGGAGAAGTATCCGAAAAATTCCCTCTACGCGGATTGCCCTTCGCGCGTCTACGGGTGTGGCCGGCGGCCTCCGGGGGCTAGCATGCCACCAAATATTGCGTAGGCGGCCTCTCACAAGTCTGGAAGTGTTGTGGCGGTTGCAAACGCCCGACACGCGTGTCTGGGGTGTGCCCCCCTCACGGACGGCGCCGCCACCGGCACCTGGAGGTGGGAAACGGACGCGTCGGGTCTACACAGAGGGGATCTTGCCGTGGGTCTGGCCTGGATGTTGCTCCAAAGTGTTCCTATGGGCTGACTTAACACAACCGGGTGGGGAGGTCCACTGGTCAAAGCCCGTCCGTGCAAAGTCAAAGGGCTAGATCCCGTGGTCAAACGCTACAGGGTTAGGCGGGACGGGTGCATTGGGGGGTAGCAATGCCACCGGAGCGTCGCACCGGGCCCTCATACAGGCGGGGTGGTGTGGTGGCATGTCCGAAGAGGCGGGACGCGTCTTCGGGGCGTGCCCCCCCCCCTCACGGACGACGATGACACGGTAGTAGACATTCTGCGATAACGATGCGGCATCAATATTAGTAAATACTCGGAGCACGATAAAATCATGAGTTTTTTTGCACGACGTGGGCACATGTGCTATAGGAACGATGGTATTTTTTTCATAATTTTTGGTGATGGAGAAGTATCCGAAAAATTCCCTCTACACGGATTGCCCTTCGCGTGTCTACGGCTGTGGCCGCCGGCCTCCGGGGGCTAGCATGCCGCCAAATATTGCGTAGGCGGCCTCTCACAAGTCTGGAAGTGTTGTGGCGGTTGCAAACACCCGGCACGCGTGTCCGCGGTGTGCCTCCCTCACGGACGGTGCCGCCGCCGGCACCTAGAGGGGGGAAACGGACGCGTCGGGTCTACACGGAGGGGATCTTGCTGTGGGTCTGGCCCGGATGTTGCTCCAAAGTGTTCCTATGGGCTGACTTAACACAACCGGGTTTGGAGGTCCACTGGTCAAAGCCCGTCCGTGCAAAGTCAAAGGGCTAGACCTTTGGTCAAACGCTACAGGGTTAGGCGGGACGGGTGCACTGGGGGGGGGTAGCAATGCCACCGGAGCATCGCACCGGGCCCTCATACAGGCGGGGTGGTGTGGTGGCATGTCCGAAGAGGCGAGACGCGTCTCCGGGGCATGCCCCCCCTCACGGACGGCGATGACACGGTAGTAGACGTTCTGCGATAACGATGCGGCGTCAATATTAGTAAATACTCAGAGCACGATAAAATGATGAGTTTTTTTTGCACAACATGGGCACATGTGCTATAGGAACGATGGTATTTTTTTCATAATTTTTGGTGATGGAGAAGTATCCGAAAAATTCCCACTACGCGGATTGCCCTTCACGCGTCTACGGCTGTGGCCGGCGGCCTCCGTGGGCTAGCATGCCGCCAAACCTTGCGTAGGCTGCCTCTCACAAGTCTGGAAGTGTTATGGCGGTTGTAAACGCCCGGCAGGCGTGTCCGGGGTGTGCCTCCCTCATGGACGGTGCCGCCGCCGGCACCTGGAGGAGGGAAACGGACGCGTTGGGTCTACACGGAGGGGATCTTGCTGTGGGTCTGGCCCGGATGTTACTCCAAAGTGTTCCTATGGGCTGACCTAACACAACCGGGTGGGGAGGTCCACTGGTCAAAGCCCGGCCGTGCAAAGTCAAAGGGCTAGATCCCGTGGTCAAATGCTACAGGGTTAGGCGGGACGGGTGCACTGGGGGTAGCAATGCCACCGGAGCGTTGCACTGAGCCCTCATATAGGCGGGGTGTTGTGGTGGCATGTCCAAAGAGGCGGGACACGTCTCCGGGGCGTGCCCCCCCCTCACGGACGGCGATGACACGGTAGTAGACGTTCTGCGGTAACGATGTGGCGTCAATATTACTAAATACTCGGAGCGTGATAAAATCATGAGTTTTTTTGCACGACGTGGGCACATGTGCTATCAGAACGATGGTATTTTTTTCATAATTTTTGGTGATGGAGAAGTATCCGAAAAATTCCCTCTACGTGGATTGCCCTTCGCGCGTCTACGGCTGTGGCCGGCGGCCTCCGGGGGCTAGCATGCCGTCAAGTCTTGCGTAGGCAGCCTCTCACAAGTCTGGAAGTGTTGTGGCGGTTGCAAACGCCCGGCACGCGTGTCCGGGGTGTGCCCCCCTGACGGACGGCGCCGCCGCCGGCACCTGGAGGGGGGAAACGGACGCGTCGGGTCTACACGGAGGGGATCTTGCTGTGGGTCTGGCCCGGATGTTGCTCCAAAGTGTTCCTATGGGCTGACATAACACAACCGGGTGGGGAGGTCCACTGGTCAAAGCCCGTCCGTGCAAAGTCAAAGGGCTAGATCCCGTGGTCAAACGCTACAGGGTTAGGCGGGACGGGTGCACTGGGGGTAGCAATGCCACCGGAGCGTCGCCCCGGGCCCTCATATAGGCGGGGTGGTGTGGTGGCATGTCCGAAGAGGCGGGACGCGTCTCCGGGGCGTGGGCCCCCTCACGGACGGTGATGACACGGTAGTAGACGTTCTGCGGTAACGATGCGGCGTCAATATTACTAAATACTCGGAGCGCGATAAAATCATGAGTTTTTTTGCACGACATGGGCACATGTGCTATAGGAACGATTGTATTTTTTTTCATAATTTTTGGTGATGGAGAAGTATCCGAAAAATTCCCTCTACGCGGATTGCCCTTCGCGCGTCTACGGTTGTGGCCGGCGGCCCCCGGGGGCTAGCATGCCACCAAATCTTGCGTAGGCGGCCTCTCACAAGTCTGGAAGTGTTGTGGCGGTTGCAAACGCCCGGCACGCGTGTCCGGGCTGTGCCCCCCTCAGAGACGGCGCCGCCGACGGCACCTAGAGGGGGGAAACGGACGCGTCGGGTCTACACGGAGGGGATCTTGCTGTGGGTCTGGCACGGATGTTGCTCCAAAGTGTTCCTATGGGCTGACTTAACACAACCGGGTGGGGAGGTCCACTGGTCAAAGCCCGTCCGTGCAAAGTCAAAGGGCTAGATCCTGTGGTCAAACGCTACAGGGTTAGGCGGGACGGGTGCACTTGGGGTAGCAATGCCACCGGAGCGTCGCACCGGGCCCTCATACAGGCGGGGTGGTGTGGTGGTATGTCCGAAGAGGCGGGACGCGTCTCCGGGGCATGCCCCCCCCCTCACGAACGGCGATGACACGGTAGTAGACGTTCTGCGATAACGATGCAGCGTCAATATTAGTAAATACTCGGAGCACGATAAAATCATGAGTTCTTTTGCACAACGTGGGCACATGTGCTATAGGAATGATGGTATTTTTTTCATAATTTTTGGTGATGGAGAAGTATCCGAAAAATTCCCTCTACGCGGATTGCCCTTCGCGCGTCTACAGCTGTGGCCGGCGGCCTCCGGGGGCTAGCATGCCGCCAAATATTGTGTAGGCGGCCTCTCACAAGTCTGGAAGTATTGTGGCGGTTGCAAACGCCCGGCACCTAAAGGGGGGAAACGGACGCGTCGGGTCTACACGTAGGGGATCTTGTTGTGAGTCTGGCCCGGATGTTGCTCCAATGTGTTCCTATGGGCTGACTTAACACAACCGGGTGGGGAGGTCCACTGGTCAAAGCCCGTTTGTGCAAAGTCAAAGGGCTAGATCCCATGGTCAAACGCTACAGGGTTAGGCGGGACGGGTGCACTGGGGGGGTAGCAATGCCACCGGAGCGTCGCACCGGGCCCTCATACAGGCGGGGGGGTGTGGTGGCATGTCCGAAGAGGCAGGACGCGTCTCCGGGGCGTGCCCCCCCCCTCACGGACGGCGATGACACGGTAGTAGACGTTCTGCGATAACGATGCGGCGTCAATATTAGTAAATACTCAGAGCACGATAAAATCATGAGTTTTTTTGCACGACGTGGGCACATGGGCTATAGGAGCGATGGTATTTTTTTCATAATTTTTGGTGATGGAGAAGTATCCGAAAAATTCCCTCTACGCGGATTGCCCTTCGCGCGTCTACGGCTGTGGCCGACGGCCTCCGGGGGCTAGCATGCCGCCAAATCTTGCGTAGGCGGCCTCTCACAAGTCTGGAAGTGTTGTGGCGGTTGCAAACGCCCGGCACGCGTGTCCGGGGTGTGCCCCCCTCACGGACGGCGCCGCCGCCGGCATCTGGAGGGGGGAAACGGACGCGTCGGGTCTACACGGAGGGGATCTTGCTGTGGGTCTGGCCCGGATGTTGCTCCAAAGTGTTCCTATGGGCTGACTTAACACAACCGGGTGGGGAGGTCCACTGGTCAAAGCCCGTCCGTGCAAAGTCAAAGGGCTAGATCCCGTGGTCAAACGCTACGGGGTTAGGCGGGACGGGTGCACTGGGGGGTAGCAACGCCACCGGAGCGTCGCACTGGGCACTCATACAGGCGGGGTGGTGTGGTGGCATGTCCGAAGAGGCGGGACGCGTCTCCGGGGCGTGCCCCCCCCCTCACGGACGGCGATGACACGGTAGTAGACGTTCTGCAATAACGATGCGGCGTCAATATTAGTAAATACTCGGAGCACGATAAAATCATGAGTTTTTTTTGCACGACGTGGGAACATGTGCTATAGGAACGATGGTATTTTTTTCATAATTTTTGGTGATGGAGAAGTATCCGAAAAATTTCCTCTACGCGGATTGCCCTTCGCGCGTCTACTGCTGTGGCCGGCGGCCTCCGGGGGCTAGCATGCCGCCAAGTCTTCCGTAGGCGGCCTCTCACAAGTCTGGAAGTGTTGTGGCGACTGGTCAAAGCCCGTCCATGCAAAGTCAAAGGGCTAGATCCCGTGGTCAAACGCTACAGGGTTAGGCGGGACGGGTGCACTGGGGTAGCAATGCCACCGGAGCGTTGCACCGGGCCCTCATATAGGCGGGGTGGTGTGGTGGCATGTCC
>NW_021266947.1:0-926 GCF_002162155.2 Triticum dicoccoides
CATCCTCATAGCTGCCAGGAAACAATATGTCCTAGAAGGACCGCTAGGTGACGCTCCCGTCCCAGAGAACCAAGACATTATGAATGCTTGGCAGTCTCGCGCTGATGATTACTCCCTCGTTCAGTGCGGCATGCTTTACAGCTTAGAACCGGGGCTCCAAAAGCGTTTTGAGCATCACGGAGCATATGAGATGTTCGAAGAGCTGAAACTAGTTTTTCAAGCTCATGCCCGGGTCGAGAGATATGATGTCTCCGACAAGTTCTACAGTTGTAAGATGGAGGAAAACAGTTCTGTCAGTGAGCACATCCTGAAGATGTCTGGGTTGCACAACCGTATGACCCAGCTGAACATTAACCTCCCAGATGAGGCGGTCATTGACAGAATCCTCCAGTCGCTCCCACCAAGCTACAAGAGCTTTGTGATGAACTACAACATGCGGGGAATGGAAAAGAGCATTCCTGAAGTGTTCTCGATGCTGAAGTCAGCAGAGGCTGAAATCAAGAAAGAACATCAAGTGTTGATGGTCAATAAGACCACTAAGTTCAAGAAGGGCAAGGGTAAGAAGAACTTCAAGAAGGACGGCAAAGATGTTGCCGCGCCTGGTAAGCCAGTTACCGGGAAGAAGTCAAAGAATGGACCCAAGCCTGAGACTGAGTGCTTTTATTGCAAGGGGAAGGGTCACTGGAAGCGGAACTGCCCCAAATACTTAGCGGATAAGAAGGCCGGCAACACCAAAGGTATATTTGATATACATGTGATTGATGTGTACCTTACCAGTAATCGTAGTAACTCCTGGGTATTTGATACCGGTGCCGTTGCTCATATTTGTAACTCACAGCAGGAGCTGCGGAATAAACGGAGACTGGCAAAGGACGAGGTGACGATGCGCGTCGGGAATGGTTCCAGAGTCGATGTGATCGCCGTCG
>NW_021266948.1:0-1248 GCF_002162155.2 Triticum dicoccoides
TTTGTTTTCAGCTAAATGACCCTGAAATTGAAAAGCACTACAAATGAACTCTGAATAGGTTGGAACCTGGCATGGTATCATCATTTCACCCACATAGCATGTGCGAAAAAGTAGAGAGGTTTACGGCAAACACTGGATGCACCTCGTGTACAAACTGGACAATCTCTTTCGAAGTATCAGGGTTTTCGACAAAAACTCATCTGGTACACCGGCACTTCATTTTTTAAACTTATTACAACTCCAGACTTTTTTAGCGTTCATTATGCACCATTCAAAATCCACATCATAAATTTTCAACCTTTTCTGACATCATTTGCTATTTTTCATGCATTTAAATATTTGCTTTGAGCTAAATGACCCAGAAATTTAAAAGCACTACAAATGAACTCTAAAAAGGTTGGAACTTGGCATGGTATCATCATTTCACCCACATAGCATGTGTAAAAAAGTAGAAAGGGTTACGACAAAAACTGGATGCACCTCGTGTACAAACTGGACAATCTCTTTCGAAGTATCAGGGTTCCGAACGAAAACTCATCTGGTATACCAGCACTTCATTTTTTTTAAAACTTATTACAACTCTAGACTATTTTTGCTTTCAGTATGCACCATTCAAAGCCACATCATAAACTTTCAACCCTTTCTGACATCATTTGCTATTTTTCATGCATTCAAAGATTTGTTTTGAGCTAAATGACCCTGAAATTGAAAAGCACTACAAATGAACTCTGAATAGGTTGGAACCTGGCATGGTATCATCATTTCACCCACATAGCATGTGCGAAAAAGTAGAGAGGTTTACGGCAAAAACTGGATGCACCTCGTGTACAAACTGGACAATCTCTTTCAAGTATGAGGGTTTTCGACAAAAACTCATCTGTTACACCGGCACTTCATTTTTTTAAACTTATTACAACTCCAGACTTTTTTAGCGTTCATTATGCACCATTCAAAGCCACATCATAAACTTTCAACCTTTTCTGACATTATTTGCTATTTTTCATGCATTTAAAGATTTGCTTTGAGCTAAATGACCCTGAAATTGAAAAGCACTACAAATGAACTCTGAAAAGGTTGGAACTTGGCATGGTATCATCATTTCACCCACATAGCATGTGCGAAAAAGTAGAGAGAGTTATGGGAAAAACTGGATGCACCTCGTGTACAAACTGGACAATCTCTTTCGAAGTATCAGGGTTTTGGACGAAAACTCATCTGTTACACCGGCACTTCATTTTTTTAAACTTA
>NW_021266949.1:0-820 GCF_002162155.2 Triticum dicoccoides
CCGCCGGCGCACCCTGCCGCTCCGACGAGCTCGAGCTCCGCCGCCAGCGCCGCCTCGGCTTCCGCGCCGCGATCCCGATCTGGATCCGGTCGCGTGAACAGTAAACCCTAACCCCCCTCCGATTTTTCTAAGTCCCTAAATTTTGTACTCCATGTTGCTCTGTTCGAGGTCCCGTGACTTTGCAACCGTAGCTCCGTTTTGGGCGTATGATATATCAAAATCTTCGCCTCGACATGTACATCATTCCCTTCCATTGCATCATTTGCATTTGAGGTCATCTTGATGTCCAAAATGCTGTTAGAAGGAGGCTTCGTGAGTTAGATTGCAGATCCGTTAGTTCATCATGCACTTTTGTCATTTTTGCTATGTTTAATTCGTGCATGATATGCCTGTGCCCCTTTGGGATGAATTGTTAAGCATTTTGTCTTCTTTCCAGAGGTGCCACCCATGCATTTTTAGGATGTGTGTGTTGTCTTGTGCAAGCTTGCGAAGAGAGGTACCTGAGAATGCAGATTTCAGGGACTTAGTGATTTTCACTAAGTCTGGGATATCTTAGTTCATGATGCTATATGTCCAGCTTGTTTCATAGTGATCCGTGCCTCTTTTGAGGATGATCAGTAAGGGAGTTTTGAAATTTATGTTATACTCTATCCATCCATGTCTTTGTTGGCATTTGTGAAGTGCTCTAGGTTGACTCAATCGAGCTCAACTTTCGCTTCGTTGTTAATCTGGGCAGATCGTCAACTTGTTTGCGATTTTGCCGATGCTACCGTTAGTGTTCCATGCATGCTATGCCTTTGTTCTTGCCATGTGTAGCTAG
>NW_021266950.1:0-908 GCF_002162155.2 Triticum dicoccoides
AAATCCTGCCGAGGCACAAGATCGTAGCTGAGGTAACAAGCTAAACGTCGAAGACCACGCGGAAATACTAGTGAGACTGAAGTCTCTCTGCAAAAACATAAAATAGGCAAACGTGAGTACAAATGTACCCAGCAAGACTTACATCAGAACTATCTACATATGCATCATTATCAACAAAGGGATGGTGGGGTTTAACTGCAGCAAGCCAGCTTTGACTCGGTGGCTATCCTGAACTACGACTGCGAGTAACTTTTTTGAGGTGGCGCACACGAGTCCACATATTCACCATATCAATACACCACTATGGATCCGCTCCCGTCTCCCTACGAGAACGCCATCCATAGCACTCACGCTTATCTTGCGCATTTTAAAGTATCCACTTTCACTTGTCTATGAACTGATATAAGCAACCCAGAAGTCCTTTTCCGCGGACACGTCTATTCGAATAGTTTAGGTTAACCCTGCAGGGGTGTACTTCTTCACACACGCTCTCACCACTTACCGCCGTTTACACGACATGTACTCGGCAACCTTCAAGCGGAAGCCCAACGTGGGTGTCGGCCACGACCTACCTAATCACCTAAGTCTCTAGTCCAGGTTTATCGCCTATTCGGGTTCCATCCATGAGGAGATCCGGCCGGAGTTTCGCTCACAGCCCCAAACGATGTGAACAGGGTTCCCGAGACACCAAACGGGCGCCCGGTACACCGTGCCACGTGCCTACCGCATCACAGCCCACCCCTACGGTCAGCGCTGCCCACGGCCTCCAGCATACTACAAACACCAGAAACTACTTGCAACTCCTGGACAGAGGACAAGGGTGATCAAGAAGCCGAGAGGGTCCATTGGTTTCGGGCCCAATGCGTGGTAGTAGCTGAATCATGGATCACAAACACAGAACTCAGTTC
>NW_021266951.1:0-987 GCF_002162155.2 Triticum dicoccoides
AGGGGCCCCCGAGGCCCGATCCGTCGCCGCCCTTCGTCCCGTGCCCCGCCGCCGTCCTCTTCCCGGCCGGCTGCCGGCGCCGCCGCGCCCCGCCACCGCCCGCCGCTCCGGCCACCGGCCTCCTCGCCGCCCCGCGCCGCCGAGGGCGCCGCCGAGCGCCGCCGCCCTCGTCCGCTGCTCCGGCGACCGACTCCGGTCGGCCCGGCCTCCTCGATCCTCCCCGGCGCCGCCTCGCGTCTCCCTCCGGTGAGCTTCGGCGAGAGCCCGGCGGACCTCGGTTTCCGCGTCGGTGAACAGTGCCCCGATCTGGATCTCAGATCCGAAATTCTAGGGTTGACTTTTTCCCTCTCCCTCTAATTTTTATGCATTCTTTGACTGCTTGTATCTCCGCAACCGTAGCTCCGTTTTGGGCATATGATATATCAAAATCTTCGTCTCGACATGTGCATCATTTCATTCCATTGCATCATTTGCATTTGAGATAATCTTGATATCCAAAATTCTGTTAGAAGGAGGCTTCATGAGTTAAATTGCAGATCCGTTAGTTCATCATGCACTTTTGTCATTTTTGCTATGTTTAATTCGTGCATGATATGCCTGTGCCCCTTTGGGATGTATTGTGAAGCATTTTGTCTTCTTTCCAGAGGTGCCACCCATGCATTTTTAGGATGTGTGTGTTGTCTTGTGCAAGCTTGCGAAGAGAGGTACCTGAGATTGCAGATTTCAGGGACTTAGTGATTTTCGCTAAGTCTGGGATATTTTAGTTCATGATGCTATATGTCCAGCTCGTTTCCTAATGATCCGTGCCTCTTTTGAGGATGATCAGTAAGGGAGTTTTGATATTTATGTTATGCTCTATCCATCCATGTCTTTGTTTGCATATGTGGAGTGCTCTAGGTTGACTCAATCGAGCTCAACTTTTGCTTCGTTGTTAATCTGGGCAGATCGGCAACTCGTTTGCGATTTCGCCGATGCTACCGTTAGTGT
>NW_021266952.1:0-1691 GCF_002162155.2 Triticum dicoccoides
ATCATTCATCACAACTTTGGCCATATCATATCACAAACCACTTGCTGCAAAAACAAGTTAGACGTCCTCTAATTGTTGTTGCAAGTTTTACGTGGCTGAATTAGGGTTCTAGCAAGAACGTTTTCTTACCTACGTTAAAGCCACAACGTGATTTGTCAACTTCTATTTACCCTTCATAAGGACCCTGTTCATCGATTCCGCTCCAACTAAAGTAGGAGAGACAGACACCCGCCAACCACCTTATGCAACTAGTGCATGTTAGTCGGTGGAACCGGTCTCACGTAAGCGTACGTGTAAGGTTGGTCCGGGCCGCTTCATCCCACAATACCGCTGAAGCAAGAAAGGACTAGTAACGGCAAGAAAGTTGACAAATCTACGCCCACAACAAATTGTGTTCTACTCGCGCAAGAAGAACTACGCATAGACCTAGCTCATGATGCCACTGTTGGGGAACGTTGCAGAAAACAAAAAATTTCCTACTCGTTTCACCAAGATCATGTAGGAGTTCATCTAGCAACGAGTGATTAGATGCATCTACATACCTTTGTAGATCGCGCACGGAAGCGTTCAAAAGAACGGTGATGATGTAGTCGTACTTGACGTGATCCAAATCACCGATGACCAGCGCCGAACGGACGGCACCTCCGCGTTCAACACACGTACGGGACGGGAGACGTCTCCTCCTTCTTGATCCAGCAAGGGGGAAGGAGAGGTTGATGAAGATCCAGCAGCACGACGGCGTGGTGGTGGATGCAGGGCGTCACAGCAGCAGGGCTTTGCCGAGACTACGAGGGAGAGACGTAACGGGGGGAGATGGAGGCGCCAGGGGCTGGTGTGAAATCCCTCCTCTCCCCCACTATATATAGGGGTGCCAGGGGGGGCGCCAGCCCTAGTAGATGAGATCTACTAGGGGGGGGGGGGGCGGCGGCCAAGGGGAGGTTTCCCTCCCCCCCAAGGCACCTAGGGGTGCCTTCCACCACTAGGACTCCTCCTTGGTGGAACCCTAGGCGCATGGGCCTATAGGGGGTGGCGCCCCAGCCCACTATGGGCTGGGTTCCCTCCTATTTCAGCCCATGTGGCCCCCCGGGACAGGTGGCCCCACCCGGTGGGCCCCCGGGACCCCTCCGGTGGTCCCGGGACAATACCGATAACCCCGAAACTTGTCCCGATGCCCGAAATAGCACTTCCTATATATAATTCTTTACCTCCGGACCATTCCGGAACTACTCGTGACGTCCGGGATCTCATCCGGGACTCCGAACAACAGTCGGGTTTCTGCATATACATATCTTCATAACCCTAGCGTCACCGAACCTTAAGTGTGTAGACCCTACGGGTTCGGGAGACAAGCAGACATGACCGAGACGACTCTCCGGTCAATAACCAACAGCGGGATCTGGATACCCATGTTGGCTCCCACATGCTCCACGATGATCTCATCGGATGAACCACGATGTCGAGGATTTAATCAATCCCGTACGCTATTCCCTTTGTCTATCGATATGTTACTTGCCCGAGATTCGATCGTCGGTATCCCAATACCTCGTTCAATCTCGTTACCGGCAAGTCACTTTACTCGTACCATAATGCATGATCCCGTGACCAGACACTTGGTCACTCTGAGCTCATTATGATGATGCATTACCGAGTGGGCCCAGTGATACCTCTCCGTCATACGGAGTGACAAATCC
>NW_021266953.1:0-736 GCF_002162155.2 Triticum dicoccoides
TACATTTAAGTTAATGAAATTAGTATTGAAAAAAAATAAAAAAATAAGAGAAAATACAAAAAATAGGCATTGCTACCCCCAGTGCCCCGTCCCGCCTAACCATGTAGCGTTTGACCACGGGGTCTAGCCCTTTGACTTTGCACGGACGGGCTTTGACCAGTGGACCTCCCCACCCGGTTGTGTTAGGTCAGCCCATAGGAATACTTTGGAGCAACATCCGGGCCAGACCCACAGCTAGATCCCCTCCGTGTAGACCCCACACGTCCGTTTCCCCCCTCCAGGTGCCGGCGGCGGCGCCGTCCGTGAGGGGGGGCAAACCCCGGACACGCGTGCCGGGCGTTTGCAACCGCCACAACACTTCCAGACTTGTGAGAGGACGCCTACGCAAGATTTGGCGGCATTATAGCCCCCGGAGGCCGCCGGCCACAGCCGTAGACGCGCGAAGGGCAATCCACGTAGAGGGAATTTTTCGGATACTTCTCCATCACCAAAAATTATGAAAAAATACCATCGTTCCTATAGCACATGTGCCCACGTCGTGCAAAAAAACTCATGATTTTATCGCGCTCCGAGTATTTAGTAATATTGACGCCGCATCGTTACCGCAGAACGTCTACTACCGTGTCATCGCCGTCTGTGAGGGGGGGGGGCACGCACCGGAGATGCGTCCCGCCTCTTCGGACATGCCACCACACCACCCCGCATGTATGAGGGCCCGGTGCGACGCTCCGGAGGC
>NW_021266954.1:0-765 GCF_002162155.2 Triticum dicoccoides
CACGTAAACGCACCCCAGGGTTCGTTAATCATCGTAATCACTCCGGGACCACAAAACAGTGAGTAATAGTCCATGAAACGGACCAGAATCGGCCAAAATTGCGATTTTCGATGACCGACACGTAAACGCACCCCAGGGTTCGTTAATCGTGGAAATCACTTCGGGACCAAGAACAGTGAATAATAGTCCCTGATACGGCAAGAATCGGCCAAGACTGTGAGTGTTGATGACCGACACGTAAACGTACCCCAGGGTTCGTTAATCGTCGAAATCACTCCGAGACCCCAAAACAGTGAGTAATAATCCATGAAACGGGCCATAATCGGCCAAAACTGTGAGTGTTAATGACCAACACATCAATGCACCTTGGGTTTAACAACTATGGAAATTGCTTCGGGACCCCAAAACGGTGAGTAATAGTCCACGAAACGGGCCAGAATCGGCCAAAACTGTGAGTGTTTATGACCGACACGTAAACACATCCCAGGGTTCGTTAATCGTGGAAAGCACTCTGGGACCCCAAAACAGTGACTAATGGTCCATGAAACGGGCCAGAATCGGCCAAAATTGTGAGTCTTGATGACCGACACGTAAACGCACCCCGGCGTTCGTTAATCGTGTAAATCACTCCGTGACCCCAAAACAGTGAGTAATAGTCCCTGAAACGGGCCAGAATCGGCAAAAATTGCGATTGTTGATGACCGACACATCAGCGCACCTTGGGGTTCAAAAACTATGGAAATCACTTCGGGACCCCAAAACGTT
>NW_021266955.1:0-1706 GCF_002162155.2 Triticum dicoccoides
AAAATACTGGCTTGGGCTCGGGCTCTCTTTTCTTCTTGCAGTCCGCCTTCCATTTCTCATGATCAGCAGCCGCGGCCGCGGCAGTTTCCTCGGCACTACGTTCCCAAGGCCTTGTGGGGAGAGGCTTCAGTGATGGCTCCGGTACCTTTGTGGTCTTAGGTACATAAGGGTCCGGGTTAATAATCCAGGACTGCTTCTGCTTCTTTGCCGGAGGTGGATTGGGGGGCGGCGTCTGATCACCCGCCGGACGAGGACTGGGGGGCGGCGTCTGATCACCCGCCGGACGAGGACTGGGGGGCGGCGTCTGATCACCCGCCGGACGTTGTGGACTGGGGGGCGTCGGCTGACGTGACGGAGGTGTAGGTGAACCGCCACCACCGTAGGGGGTGGACTTGTTGTCCTTGGCGCCTCGCCTGGAAACTTGATAAACTTCTTTTGCCATAGAATGAAATGGCGCTTGACATCTCCAAGTCTTTTCTCCCCTTCAGGTGTAGCAATTTCAATCTCCAGGTCCTCAAACCCTTGGACTATGTCCTCCACCGTGACACGAGCATAGCCATCTTGAATGGGGTTGTTGTGGTGGAGTGCTCCAGGTAAACATGGTAAAGCACTGCCGATGGCTACCTTCATGGACATGTTCCCGATAGGATAATACAGATGACATTCTTTCATCTCCTTTATATCGTCCACGGGGTAGCGAGGAGGCTCCGGTGCAGTAATTTCGACCACCAGAGGCTCCGTGCAGTAATTTCGATCGTCGGTGCATCTGCACCAGCCGGTGGGGCCTCCGTGGAAGCCACACTGCTTCTCCGCTGCTGGCTTCTGAGATCCGCTGGATGATCTTCATGCTGCGCCCGAGCTGCATCTCTTTCGGCTACTAGTACACTCACGGTTTTCTTCATCACATCCATTTCCGATGCAACCGCGCCACAACATCTGCTTCCCGATCCATCTTTCTCTTCCGGCTTCTGTAACCGTATGGGTCATCGTTCTGGGGGAACCCTATTTTCCACGGAATGTGCCCCATGCCTCGTACACGTCCTCCGTGTTCAGGATTCCCGAGGGCTTTTGTCAGCGCATCGTTCTCTCTGTTGAACTTGATCTTCCCCTCTTGAGCATCCCTCATTGCGTCAATAAGGGCTTGGGTGGGTTTAATTATTTTGCCCCGGTAAACACACTCCCCTGTCTCCGGGTTCAGCGTTCCCCCATGCCCGTACCACCAGCTTTTGGCCCTTGGGTCCCATCCCTCCGTACCTGGACGGATTCCTCGCGCCCTCAGCTCATTCTCCATCTTCTCCCACCTAGGCTCCCAAAGGCGATACCCTCCTGGCCCCATAATATGATTGTACTCCTTCTTAGCCGCATTTTCCTTATTTTTTTTCGATATTTGAATGAACTGCTCCGATTTCTTTTGCTTCACAAATTCTGGCCAATCATGTTTCAGTTTCTCATATTGTCCTTTGAAATCCGGAGTCTTGTTCTGCTTGACAAAGTCATGGGCTAGATTTTGCTTGAATTTCCGGAATGCGTCGGCCATCTTATGAAGAGCGAACTGTTTGACTAGCCTCCTCCTCTCCTTGTTTTCCTCAATCTTGTTACCCTCCTCATCGAATTTGTTGTATTCCGGAGGTAGAACGAAATGTTCCATAAGCTTCTTGAAGCAATCTTTTTTTGTTCTCTTATCGACAAAAGTGAAACCAGCAATT
>NW_021266956.1:0-2285 GCF_002162155.2 Triticum dicoccoides
GGACAAGTCTTCGGGTAAGTCTAGCTGGTAGGCTACAGTGCCTCTTCGTGCCACTATGCAAAATGGTCCAATGAATCTTGGTGCTAATTTTCCTTTAATCTTAAACCGTTGCAATCCTCTCATCGGGGATACTCTCAAGTATACGAATTCACCGGGTTCGAAGCTGACCCTACGATGTTTCTGGTCATAATAACTTTTCTGTCGACTTTGAGCGGTCTTAAGTCGGTCCCTGATTAGTTTGACTTTTTCCTCGGCTTCTCTGAGCATATCTGGTCCGAAGATGCGGCTGTCTCCGGTCTCTGACCAATTTAACGGGGTACGACATCTCCTTCCGTATAGGGCTTCGAAAGGAGCCATTTGCAAGCTGGTCTGGTAACTGTTGTTGTATGCGAACTCGGCATATGGCAGGCTGTCCTCCCAACTGGTTCCATAGGTGAGGACACATGCTCTCAGCATGTCTTCTAAAACCTGGTTTACACATTCTGTTTGTCCATCAGTCTGTGGATGGTATGCGGTACTGAAGGCTAGTTGGGTTCCCAGAGCCTGTTGTAATTGCTCCCAAAATCTTGAGACGAACTGAGTGCCTCTGTCGGAAATTATAGTCTTCGGGACACCGTGCAGACAGACTATGCGGGAAAGATAAATCCTGGCAAGTCTCTGAGTGGTGTAGGTTGTCTTTACTAGAATAAAGTGTGCAACTTTCGTCAACCTGTCAGTGATGACCCATATGGCATCATTTCCGTGTCGTGACCGAGGTAATCCAACAATAAAATCCATCCCTATTTCATCCCATTTCCACTCAGGTATTTTGTTAGGTTGCAGTAGTCCGGCTGGTCTCTGATGTTCAGCTTTTATGCGTTGACATGAGTCGCAACATGCAATGAAAGCGGCTATGTCCCTCTTCATACCGTGCCACCAAAATCTTTCCTGAATATCCTTATACATTTTGGTTCCTCCAGGGTGGATCGAATATGGAGTGGTGTGTGCTTCAGTTAAAACTTGCTGTTTAAGGTCTTCTATGTTTGGCACGCATAGCCTTTCTCCGTACCATAATATTCCTTCATTGTCTATGACGAATTCCGAGGCCTTGCCCATACTCAACTTACTTTTAATTCCTTCAATGCTGGGGTGACCGGACTGAGCCTCTTTAATTTTCTCCACAAGGTGTGGTTGTATTTCCAAGTTTGATATGGTGCCTTCTACTACCATTATCAAGTTGAGCTTGACAAATTCTTGATGGAATTCGGGCCTCAAGCTGTGCAGATAGTTCCCGTTGGAGCTGGGGTTCCGACTCAGGGCATCGGCCACTACGTTTGCTTTCCCTGGATGGTAATGGATACCCACATCGTAATCCTTTACCAATTCTAACCAGCGGCGTTGCCGTAAATTTAGTTCTGGCTGCGTAAAAATGTATTTGAGGCTTTTGTGATCCGTATATATCTCACATCGATTTCCAAGTAGAAAATGCCTCCATTCCTTGAGTGCATGAATAACTGCTGCCATTTCTAAATCATGAGTGGGATAATTTTCCTCGTGTTTGCGAAGTTGCCTTGAAGCGTAGGCGACAACCTTGCCTTCTTGCATCAACACGCATCCGAGACCCTTTCTGGATGCGTCACAAAATACTTCAAAATTCTTGTGTATATCGGGTACAATTAATACTGGTGCTGTTGTTAATTTCCGTTTTAGCTCTTGGAAACTTTTCTCGCAGGCTTCTGTCCATTCAAACTTCTTATCTTTCTTGAGTAACTATGTCATAGGCTTGGATATGGTGGAAAATCCTTCAATAAATCTGCGGTAATATCCTGCCATTCCCAAGAAACTTCGTATGTCTGTTACGCTAGCTGGTGACTTCCAGTCAAGTACGGCCTTGACTTTCTCTGGGTCCACTGCTATACCGTCTTGGGTCAGCACGTGGCCTAGAAAACCTACTTGTCTTAGCCAAAATTCGCACTTGCTGAACTTGGCATACAATTGGTGTTTCCTTAGCTCTCCTAGTACAATCCTGAGATGTTCTGCGTGCTCTTCTGGTGTTTTGGAGTATACCAGAATATCGTCGATGAATACTACGACGAATTTGTCCATAAACTTCATAAATACTTTGTTCATGAGGTGAACAAAATATGCCGGGGCGTTAGTCAATCCAAATGGCATCACTGTGAATTCGTACAGCCCATATCTGGAGGTGAAGGCTGTTTTGGGGATATCTTCCGTTCGTACCTTCAATTGATGGTATCCTGACCTTAAGTCGATTTTTGAGAATACCTTGGCCTGAGCAAGTTGAT
>NW_021266957.1:0-1327 GCF_002162155.2 Triticum dicoccoides
GGGCCAGAATAGCCAAAACTGCGAGTGTTGATGACAGACACATAAACGCACCCCGGTGTTCGTCAATCATGGAAATCACGCCGGGATCCAAGAACAGAGTAATAGTCCAAGAAACGGGCCAGAATCGGCCAAAGCCGCGAGAGTTGATGACCGACATGTAAATGCACCCTGCGGTTCGTTAACCGTGGAAATCACTCTGGGTCCCCAAAACAGTGAGTAATAGTCCATGAAACGGGCCAGAATCAGCCAAAACTGTGAGTGTTGATGGCTGACACGTAAGCGCACCTTGGGGTTCAACAACTATGGAAATCACTTCAGGACCAGAAAACGATGACTAATAGTCCACAAAACGCGTCAGAATTGGCCAAAACTGTGAGTGTTGACGACTGAGACGCAAACGCACCGTGGGGTTTGTAAATTGTGGAAATCGCTCTGGGACGCCGAAACGGTGAGTAATAGTACACGAGACGGACCAGAAATTGGCCAAAATTGTGAGTGTCATTGACCGACACGTAAACGCACCACGGGGTTCGTAAATCGTGGAAATCACTCCGGGACCCCCAAAACTAAGTAGTACTCTAAGAAACGGGCCAGAATCGGCCAAAACTGCGAGTGTTGATGACCGACACATAAACGCACCACGGTGTTCGTCAATCATGGAAATCACGCCGGGACCCAAAAACAGAGTAATAGTCCAAGAAACGGGCCAGAATCGGCCAAAACTGCGAGAGTTGATGACCGACATGTAAATGCACCCTGCGGTTCGTTAACCGTGGAAATCACTCTGGGTCCCCAAAACAGTGAGTAATAGTCCATGAAACGGGCCAGAATCAGCCAAAACTGTGAGTGTTGATGGCTGACACGTAAGCGCACCTTGGGGTTCAACAACTATGGAAATCACTTCAGGACTAGAAAACGATGACTAATAGTCCACAAAACACGTTAGAATTGGCCAAAACTGTGAGTGTTCATAACCGACACGTAAGCGCACCCGGGGGTTCGTTAATCGTTGAAATCATTCTGGGCCCCAAAACAGTGAGTAATAGTCCATGAAACGGGCCAGAATTGGCCAAAACTACTTGTATTGATGACCGACATGTAAACGCACCCCGCGGTTCGTTAATCGTGGAAATCACTCCGGGGCCCCAAAACTGTGAGTGTTGATGGCCGACACGTAAACGCACCTTAGGGTTAACCCACTATGGAATCGTTTCGGGACCCCTAAATGATGAGTAATAGTCCACGAATCGCGTCAGAATTGGCCAAAACTGTGAGTGTTGACGACAGAGATGCAAACGCACCGCGGGGTTTGTAAATAGTGGAAATC
>NW_021266958.1:0-1079 GCF_002162155.2 Triticum dicoccoides
GGAGATATACTCAAAGAGCACAACTCATGTTTCACGCGTTGGTTCAAGCATAAGCTTCTGTCGTACCCTTTACATGAGGATTCTTCCGCGGAAGAACAACTCATATTCGCCTTGTCACAGGGCGCCGAGCACAACCTGATGACCTATGAGGCGTACGATATCAACGGCTACACATTCTACACCGAGGCCAAGGACATGAAGAGCGATGGTTATCAGAACTCCGGGGTAACGATGGAATCCTACACCGGTAACGACAAGGACAGATACTACGGAAGGATTGAGGAGATCTGGGAGCTGAGCTACGCTGGAGAGAAGGTCCCGATGTTCCGTGTCAGATGGGCCAAGAACGTCATAAAAGAAGACCGGTATTTCACCACCATGGTTATACCCGAAGCCAAATCCAAGACCGCGGGCGCAAACGTCACCGCGAAAAATGAGCCATGGGTACTGGCTTCCCAAGTGGACCAATGCTTCTTCATTACCGACCTGCCAAAGCCCAGTCGTGTTGTCGTGAGGAGAGGCAAAAGGAAGATCATCGGAATGGATGGAGTAGCCAATGGGCAAGACTTCGACAAGTACGGCGACCCGAGGATCGAACATGACGACGATGATGAAGTAGCAGCATACACCACAAGAAGAAGCAGGACCACCCTACCTAAAGGACGTCCGTTCCACAGAAGAACTACATTTGCGAAAAACAAGGGCAAGAAGATTATGAACAGATAGCTAGCTAAGATCAATTGTATTTAAATCGTAGCCTTCATTTCTCGATTGTATTTCATGGGTACTTTTTGAACTATCATGAATATTTTTAAATTTCATGGACACTCGATCTCGATCCCCCTCCATCTCGATCGCTATCCCACCTCGCCAGATCCGGCCCCCCTCGCCGCCGAGCACCCCCCAGTCCACCGGCCGCCGCCGCCGACCCCCCGCACCCTCGATTCCCCTACTCAACCGCCGCCGCCGACCCCCCGCACCCCGCGCACCGTCTTATAAAAAAAATTAGTATCAAACAGCTTTTTAAATGCTACTGTCTTATAAAAAAATATTACTGTTATTATTTAAACAAGTTTGAA
>NW_021266959.1:0-2457 GCF_002162155.2 Triticum dicoccoides
GGCGATAAACCTGGACTAGAGGCTTAAGTGTTTAGGTAGGTCGTGGTCTACACCCACGTCGGCTTTCGCTTGAAGTCTGCCGAGCACATATCATGTGCAGACGCTAAGTGGTGGAAACATGTATGAAGAAGTACACCCCTGCAGGGTTATCATAATCTATTCGAATAGCCGCGTCCGCGGTAAAGGACTACTTGGTTGCCTATACAGTTCATAGACAAGTAAATGGAAACTGCTAAAAGCCTCAAGATAAGTGTGAGTGCCGAGGATGGCTCTTCCGTAGGAAGACGGAGGTGGATCCTCGGTAGTGTATTGAAGTGGTGAGTAGTGGACTCGTGTGCGCAAAACCATTTCAAGTTGGAGTATCGTAGGATAGTCTAGCCAAGAGTCAAAGCTGGCTTGCTGCAATAACTCCACCAACCCTTCTTGATAATATGCATGTATGTAGGATCTGATGTAAGTCTTGCTGAGTACCCTTGTACTCATGTTGCTATAATCTACATTTTTACAGAAGACGCTGCAACCCCTTCTGATGGGTTCTATGTAGACGTTGACATCAACGAGTAGGCTAAAGACCCAGGTGGTGACCCTGAGCTTGTGAAGGACCACGTAGTATAGCTAGGCTTTCCAAGCCTCTTTTATTTTACTAGTTGTCTGTACTCAGACAAGTTACTTCCGCTGCTGGTTTGTATGACTGTATGACTTGTATGTTGGGTCGTGAGACCCGTACCTTCGTGTATGTTATGTATGGCTCCCTGAGCCTTAAATAAAGTACTTGTGTCGTAGAGTCATGTTGTGATGCTTCGTTGTATTTGCACATATCGAGCATATTGTGTGTATGATTGAAATGCTTGGTATGTGTGGGATCTGACTATCTAGTTGTTTATCTTTAGTAGCCTCTCTTACCGGGAAATGTCTCCTAGTGTTACCGCTGAGCCATGGTAGCTTGCTACTGCTCTGGAACACTTGGGCTGGCCGGCATGTGTCATTCTTCGTTCCTGTGTCTGTCCCTTCGGGGAAATGTCACGCTTTGAGTACTGGAGTCCTGTTAGCCCGCTACAGCCCGGTTTACCGGAGTCCTGCTAGCCCAGTGCTACAGCCCGGACCCACTTGCTGATGACCGACGCGTTCGAAGCTGGGTCATGGATGCCTGTCCCTGTAAGTCTGTGCCACTTTGGGTTTACGACTAGTCATGTCAGCCCGGGCTCCTTATCATATGGATGCTAGCGACACTATCATATACGTGAGCCAAAAGGCGCAAACGGTCCCGGGCAAAGGTAAGGCGACACCCGTGGGGATATCGTGCGTGAGGCCGCAAAGTGATATGAGGTGTTACCAGCTAGATCGATGTGACATCGAGTCGGGGTCCTGACAGCGTTGGCATCAGAGCCGGACTGCCTGTAGGTTCTCCAAGCCAAACTGGTCGATGTTGAGTCTAGAAATTCTTTAGTTATATGTAGGGGAATTGTTTGTGGGTTGGAACGTAAGGCTCTTTTTACTCCTTTATCTTATGACATTCTGATCTGAGTCAGTCCATTCTTCCACCGGGGGTTAAGGAATTAGGACCTATTCTCTCTATCAGGATCACGTGTTACTAATCAGTAGTACCTTATAAGCTTGATGGATACAAGCCTAGTTCAGTTCTACTACCACATTATGTTGTTAGAATGGATTCAAAACTTTGATATGATGATGTTGAGTGTGTACGAAATCCTTTGTCAAATGTCTCAAATCCTTCTTGAGCATTTACAGCTGTTATGCTGCCGAAATTTTATTAGAAATTCTAATGCCTTTGCATTATGATTGTGCTTTCAGATGGCCACTCGCGACCCCAATCAAGTGGTTCGCCTGACTCGATGCCTAGATGTACCCGGCCATACTGCCAAGTTGGTCAGGGTAATGACTGAGGCTGGATACCGCTGGTATCCTGAGTACACGGTCGAAGAGCAATTCCGAGACTTTAATCAAAGCCAGTATCTCTGCACTGTCAGGATATTTCCATCTTATCCTGGATCCACCAAGCCTCTTCACTGCTCCTATGGACTCGGGGTTACTATTGAGATGGCTGTGCAGGACGCCGCCTACTCTATGATGACCATTATGCGAGTCAGATCTGGTATATTTCGGGACTCTGATTTCCGGTATATGCCAGGATCACTTCCGGGAGCACAAGGGTATCTCCAGGCTATCTATGCTGACCCCACTCAGGAGGATTCACGGACTCGCACCACTGCTGAGATGCTCGAGGATAAGGACCGTGAAAATCGGGCCTTAAGGTTAGAGCTCTTCAATACCCGTGCTGACCACTGGGCCACTTTGACTCGGTTCGCACCGGCGGTGCAAGCTGGATATTCAGATATGCGCGATCTCTATCCTGTGAGATCTGCTCTGCCAGACGTGATGGTTTGGCGTGATGTAGGAGGCATCACCCCACCTCGCGGTCCCCGCAGGCCACCGTCT
>NW_021266960.1:0-1105 GCF_002162155.2 Triticum dicoccoides
CTGCCAGTTGCCGATAACTTGGTTACAAAACATGATCATCTCATACAATAAAATTCAGCATCATGCCTTGACCATATCACATCACAACATGCCCTGCAAAAACAAGTTAGACGTCCTCTACTTTGTTGTTGCATGTTTTACGTGGCTGCTACGGGCTTTAAGTAAGAACCAATCTCACCTACGCATCAAAACCACAACGATAGTTTGTCAAATAGACTCCGTTTTAACCTTCGCAAGGACCGGGCGTAGCCATACTTGGTTCAACTAAAGTTGGAGAGGCAGTCGCCCGCAAGCCATCTCTGTGCAAAGCACGTCGAGGGAACCGGTCTCGCGTAAGCGTACGCGTAAGGTTGGTCCGGGTCGTCTCGTCCAACAATACCGCTGAACCAAAATATGACATGCTGGTAGGCAGTATGACTTGTATCGTCCACAACTCACTTGTGTTCTACTCGTGCATATAACATCAACATCATTAACCTAGGCTCGGATGCCACTGTTGGGTTTTGTAGTAATTTCAAAAAATTTCCTACGCGCACACAGGATCATGTGATGCATAGCAACGAGGGGGAGAGTATTGTCTACGTACCCTACGTAGACCGACTGCGGAAGCGATGATACGACATAGAGGAAGTAGTCGTACGTCTTCACGATCCAACCGATCAAGCACCGAAACTACGGCACCTCCGAGTTCGAGCACACGTTCAGCTCGATGACGATCCCCGGACTCCGATCCAGCAAAGTGTCGGGGAAGAGTTCCGTCAGCACGACGGCGTGGTGATGATCTTGATGAACTACAGCAGCAGGGCTTCGCCTAAACTCCGCTACAGTATTATCGAGGAATATGGTGGCAGGGGGCACCGCACACGGCTAAGGAATCGATCACGTGGATCAACTTGTGTCAACTTGTGTGTTTAGAGGTGCCCCTGCCTCAGTATATAAAGGAGCCAAGGGGGGAGGGTGCACCGGCCAGGAGGAGGAGGCGCAGGAGGAGTCCTACTCCTACCGGGAGTAGGACTCCCCTCCAATCCTATTCCAACTAGGATTCCCAAGGGGGAAAGAGGGAGAGGGGTGGCCGGCCACCTCTCCTAGTCCTAATAGGACTAGG
>NW_021266961.1:0-14501 GCF_002162155.2 Triticum dicoccoides
GTGTTGATGACCGACACATAAACGCACCCTGCGGTTCTTCAACCGTGGAAATCACTCCAGGACCCCAGAACAGTGAGTAATACTCCACGAAACGGGCCAGAATCGGCCAAAACTGCGAGTGCCACAAAACGAGCCCGAATCGGCCGAAACTGCGAGTGTTGATGATCGACACGTAAACGCACCCCGGGGTTTGTTAATTGTGCAAGTCACACCGGGACCCCAAAACAGTGAGTAATAGTCCACGAAACGGGCCAAAATCGTCCAAAACTGTGAGTGTTCATGACAGACACCTAAACGCATTTTGGGGTTCAACAACTATGGAAATCGCTTCGGGACCCCTAAATATTGAGTAATAGTCCACGAATCGCGTCAGAATTGGCCAAAACTGTGAGTATTGAGGACACACACGCAAACGCACCCCGGGAATTGTCAATCATGGAAATCGCTTTGGGACGCCAAAAGGGTGAGGAATAGTGCACGAAGCGGACCAGAGTCGACCAAAATTGTGTGTTGATGACCGACATGTAAACGCACCACAGAGTTCGTCAATCATGGAAATCACTGCGGGACCCCCAAAACTAAGTAATAGTGCAAGAAACGGGCCAAAATTGGCCCAAACTACGATTGTTTATGATCGATAGGTAAGCGCACCATGGGGTTCAAGAACCATGGACATCGTTTTGGGGCCCCAAAACGGTGAGTATTAGTCCATGAAACGGGCCAGAATCGGCCCAAAATGCGAGTGTTGCTAACCGACACATAAACGCACCCCGGTGTTCGTCAATCATGGAAAGCACACCGGGACGCCAAAACGGAGTAATATTCCAAGAAACATGCCAGAATCGGCAAAAACTATGAATGGTGATGACAGACACGTAAGTGCACCTTGGAGTTCAACAACCACGGAAATCGCTCTAGGACCCCAAAGCGGTGAGTAAAAGTGCACGAAACGGACCAGAATCGGCAAAAATTGTGAGTGTTGATGACCGACACGTAAACGCACGACGGGGTTCGTAAATCATGGAAATCACTCCGGGACCCCCGAAACTAAGTAATAGTCCAAGAAATGGGCCAAAATTGGCCCAAACTGCGATTGTTGATGACCTACATGTAAGCGCACCTTCGGGTTCAACAACTATGGAAATCGCTTCGGTACCCCGAAACGGTGAGTAATAGTCCACAAAACGTGTCAGAATCGACAAAAACCACGAGTGTTAATGACCGACACGTAAACACACCCCGGGGTTTGTTAATCAAGGAAAGCACTCCGGGACCCCAAAACAGTGAGTAGTAGTCCATGAAACGGGCCAAAATCGGCCCAAACTGCGATTGTTCATGACCTACATGTAAGCGCACCTTGGGGTTCAACAACCATGGAAATCGCTTTGGCGCCCCAAAACGGTGAGTAATAGTCCACGAAACGGGTCACAATCGGCCCAAAATGCGAGTGTTGATGACCGACACATAAACGCACCCTGCGGTTCTTCAACCGTGGAAATCACTCCAGGACCCCAGAACAGTGAGTAATACTCCACGAGACGGGCCAGAATCGGCCAAAACTGCGAGTGCCACAAAACGAACCCGAATCGGCCGAAACTGTGAGTGTTGATGATCGACACGTAAACGCACCCCGGGGTTTGTTAATTGTGCAAGTCACACCGGGACCCCAAAACAGTGAGTAATAGTCCACGAAACGGGCCAGAATCGTCCAAAACTGTGAGTGTTCATGACCGACACCTAAACGCATTTTGGGGTTCAACAACTATGGAAATCACTTCGGGACCCCTAAATGTTGAGTAATAGTCCACGAATCGCGTCAGAATTGGCCAAAACTGTGAGTATTGAGGACACACACGCAAACGCACCCCGGGAATTGTCAATCATGGAAATCGCTCTGGGACGCCAAAACGGTGAGTAATAGTGCATGAAGCGGACCAGAGTCGACCAAAATTGTGTGTTGATGACCGACATGTAAACGCACCACGGAGTTCGTCAATCGTGGAAATCACTACGGGACCCCCAAAACTAACTAATAGTGCAAGAAACGGGCCAAAATCGGCCCAAACTGCGATTGTTTATGATCGACACATAAGCGCACCATGGGGTTAAAGAACCATGGACATCGCTTTGGGGCCCCAAAACGGTGAGTAATAGTTCATGAAACGGGCCAGAATCGGCCCAAAATGCGAGTGTTGCTAACCGACACATAAACGCACCCCGGTGTTCGTCAATCATGGAAAGCACACCGGGACGCCAAAACGGAGTAATAGTCGAAGAAACAGGCCAGAATCGGCAAAAACTATGAATGTTGATGACAGACAGTAACTGCACCTTGGAGTTCAACAACCATGGAAATCGCTCTGGGACCCCAAAGCGGTGAGTAATAGTGCACGAAACGGACCAGAATCGGCCAAAATTGTGAGTGTTGATAACCGGCACGTAAACGCACCACGGGGTTCGTAAATCATGGAAATCACTCCGGGACCCCCGAAACTAAGTAATAGTCCAAGAAATGGGCCAAAATCGGCCCAAACTGTGATTGTTGATGACCTACATGTAAGCGCACCTTCGGGTTCAACAACTATGGAAATCGCTTCGGTACCCCAAAACGGTGAGTAATAGTCCACAAAACGTGTCAGAATCGACAAAAACCACGAGTGTTTATGACCGACACGTAAACACACCCCGGGGTTTGTTAATCAAGGAAATCACTCCGGGACCCCAAAACAGTGAGTAATAGTCCATGAAACGGGCCAGAAACGGCCAAAACTGCGAGTGCCACAAAACAAGCCAGAATCGGCCGAAACTGCGAGTGTTGATGATCGACACGTAAACGCACCCCGGGGTTTGTTAATTGTGCAAGTCTCACCGGGACCCCAAAACAGTGAGTAATAGTCCACGAAACGGGCCAGAATCTTCCAAAACTGTGAGTGTTCATGACCGACACCTAAACGCATTTTGGGGTTCAACAACTATGGAAATCGCTTCGGGACCCCTAAATGTTGAGTAATAGTCTACGAATCGCGTCAGAATTGGCCAAAACTGTGAGTAGTGAGGACACACACGCAAACGCACCCCGGGAATTGTCAATCATGGAAATCGCTCTGGGACGCCAAAACGGTGAGTAATAGTGCACGAAGCGGACCAGAGTCGACCAAAATTGTGTGTTGATGACTGACATGTAAACGCACCACGGAGTTCGTCAATCATGGAAATCACTGCGGGACCCCCAAAACTAAGTAGTAGTGCAAGAAACGGGCCAAAATCGGCCCAAACTAGGTAAGCGCACCATGGGGTTCAAGAACCATGGACATCGCTTTGGGGCCCCAAAACGGTGAGTATTAGTCCATCAAACGGGCCAGAATCGGCCCAAAATGCGAGTGTTGTTAACCGACACATAAACGCACCCCGGTGTTCGTCAATCATGGAAATCACACCGGGACGCCAAAACAGAGTAATATTCCAAGAAACGGGCCAGCATCGGCAAAAACTATGAATGTTGATGACACACACGTAAGTGCACCTTGGAGTTCAACAACCACGGAAATCGCTCTGGGACCCCAAAGCGGTGAGTAAAAGTGCACGAAACGGACCAGAATCGGCAAAAATTGTGAGTGTTGATGACCGACACGTAAACACACGACGGGGTTCGTAAATCATGGAAATCACTCCGGGACCCCTGAAACTAAGTAATAGTCCAAGAAATGGGCCAAAATCGGCCCAAACTGCGACTGTTGATGACCTACATGTAAGCGCACCTTCGGGTTCAACAACTATGGAAATCGCTTCGGTACCCCAAAACGGTGAGTAATAGTCCACAAAACGTGTCAGAATCGACAAAAACCACGAGTGTTTATGACCGACACGTAAACACACCCCGGGGTTTGTTAATCAAGGAAATCACTTCGGGACCCCAAAACAGTGAGTAATAGTCCATGAAACGGGCCAGAAACGGCCAAAACTGCGAGTGCCACAAAACAAGCCAGAATCGGCCGAAACTGCGAGTGTTGATGATCGACACGTAAACGCACCCCGGGGTTTGTTAATTGTGCAAGTCACACCGGGACCCCAAAACAGTGAGTAATAGTCCACGAAACGGGCCAGAATCGTCCAAAACTGTGAGTGTTCATGACCGACACCTAAACGCATTTTGGGGTTCAACAACTATGGAAATCGCTTCGGGACCCCTAAATGTTGAGTAATAGTCCACGAATCGCGTCAGAATTGGCCAAAACTGTGAGTATTGAGGACACACATGCAAACGCACCCCGGGAATTGTCAATCATGGAAATCGCTCTGGGACGCCAAAACGGTGAGTAATAGTGCACGAAGCGGACCAGAGTCGACCAAAATTGTGTGTTGATGACCGACATGTAAACGCACCACGGAGTTCGTCAATCGTGGAAATCACTACGGGACCCCCAAAACTAACTAATAGTGCAAGAAACGGGCCAAAATCGGCCCAAACTGCGATTGTTGATGATCGACACATAAGCGCACCATGGGGTTAAAGAACCATGGACATCGCTTTGGGGCCCCAAAACGGTGAGTAATAGTTCATGAAACGGGCCAGAATCGGCCCAAAATGCGAGTGTTGCTAACCGACACATAAACGCACCCCGGTGTTCGTCAATCATGGAAAGCACACCGAGACGCCAAAACGGAGTAATAGTCGAAGAAACAGGCCAGAATCGGCAAAAACTATGAATGTTGATGACAGACAGTAACTGCACCTTGGAGTTCAACAACCATGGAAATCGCTCTGGGACCCCAAAGCGGTGAGTAATAGTGCACAAAACGGACCAGAATCGGCCAAAATTGTGAGTGTCGATAACCGGCACGTAAACGCACCACGGGGTTCGTAAATCGTGGAAATCACTCCGGGACCCCCGAAACTAAGTAATAGTCCAAGAAACGGGCCAAAATCGGCCCAAACTGCGATTGTTCATGACCTACATGTAAGCGCACCTTGGGGTTCAACAACCATGGAAATCGCTTTGGCGCCCCAAAACGGTGAGTAATAGTCCACGAAACGGGTCACAATCGGCCCAAAATGCGAGTGTTGATGACCGACACATAAACGCACCCTGCGGTTCTTCAACCGTGGAAATCACTCCAGGACCCCAGAACAGTGAGTAATACTCCACGAAACGGGCCAGAATCGGACAAAACTGCGAGTGCCACAAAACGAGCCCGAATCGGCCGAAACTGCGAGTGTTGATGATCGACACGTAAACGCACCCCGGGGTTTGTTAATTGTGCAAGTCACACCGGGACCCCAAAACAGTGAGTAATAGTCCAGGAAACGGGCCAAAATCGTCCAAAACTGTGAGTGTTCATGACCGACACCTAAACGCACTTTGGGGTTCAACAACTATGGAAATCGCTTCGGGACCCCTAAATGTTGAGTAATAGTCCACGAATCGCGTCAGAATTGGCCAAAACTGTGTGTATTGAGGACACACACGCAAACGCACCCCGGGAATTGTCAATCATGGAAATCGCTTTGGGACGCCAAAACGGTGAGTAATAGTGCACGAAGCAGACCAGAGTCGACCAAAATTGTGTGTTGATGACCGACATGTAAACGCACCACGGAGTTCGTCAATCATGGAAATCACGGCGGGACCCCCAAAACTAAGTAATTGTGCAAGAAACGGGCCAAAATCGGCCCAAACTACGATTGTTTATGATCGACAGGTAAGCGCACCATGGGGTTCAAGAACCATGGACATCGCTCTGGGGCCCCAAAACGGTGAGTATTAGTCCATGAAACGGGCCAGAATCGGCCCAAAATGCGAGTGTTGCTAACCGACACATAAACGCACCCCGGTGTTCGTCAATCATGGAAATCACACCGGGACGCCAAAACAGAGTAATATTCCAAGAAACGGGCCAGAATCGGCAAAAACTATGAATGGTGATGACAGACACGTAAGTGCACCTTGGAGTTCAACAACCACGGAAATCGCTTTGGGACCCCAAAGCGGTGAGTAAAAGTGCACGAAACGGACCAGAATCGGCAAAAATTGTGAGTGTTGATGACCGACACGTAAACGCACGACGGGGTTCGTAAATCATGGAAATCACTCCGGGACCCCCGAAACTAAGTAATAGTCCAAGAAATGGGCCAAAATCGGCCCAAACTGCGATTGTTGATGACCTACATGTAAGCGCACCTTCGGGTTCAAAAACTATGGAAATCGCTTCGGTACCCCGAAACGGTGAGTAATAGTCCACAAAACGTGTCAGAATCGACAAAAACCACGAGTGTTTATGACCGACACGTAAACACACCCCGGGGTTTGTTAATCAAGGAAAGCACTCCGGGACCCCAAAACAGTGAGTAGTAGTCCATGAAACGGGCCAAAATCGGCCCAAACTGCGATTGTTCATGACCTACATGTAAGCGCACCTTGGGGTTCAACAACCATGGAAATCGCTTTGGCGCCCCAAAACGGTGAGTAATAGTCCACGAAACGGGTCACAATCGGCCCAAAATGCGAGTGTTGATGACCGACACATAAACGCACCCTGCGGTTCTTCAACCGTGGAAATCACTCCAGGACCCCAGAACAGTGAGTAATACTCCACGAAACGGGCCAGAATCGGACAAAACTGCGAGTGCCACAAAACGAGCCCGAATCGGCCGAAACTGCGAGTGTTGATGATCGACACGTAAACGCACCCCGGGGTTTGTTAATTGTGCAAGTCACACCGGGACCCCAAAACAGTGAGTAATAGTCCAGGAAACGGGCCAAAATCGTCCAAAACTGTGAGTGTTCATGACCGACACCTAAACGCACTTTGGGGTTCAACAACTATGGAAATCGCTTCGGGACCCCTAAATGTTGAGTAATAGTCCACGAATCGCGTCAGAATTGGCCAAAACTGTGAGTATTGAGGACACACACGCAAACGCACCCCGGGAATTGTCAATCATGGAAATCGCTTTGGGACGCCAAAACAGTGAGTAATAGTGCACGAAGCAGACCAGAGTCGACCAAAATTGTGTGTTGATGACCGACATGTAAACGCACCACGGAGTTCGTCAATCATGGAAATCACGGCGGGACCCCCAAAACTAAGTAATTGTGCAAGAAACGGGCCAAAATCGGCCCAAACTACGATTGTTTATGATTGACAGGTAAGCGCACCATGGGGTTCAAGAACCATGGACATCGCTCTAGGGCCCCAAAACGGTGAGTATTAGTCCATGAAACGGGCCAGAATCGGCCCAAAATGCGAGTGTTGCTAACCGACACATAAACGCACCCCGGTGTTCGTCAATCATGGAAATCACACCGGGACGCCAAAACAGAGTAATATTCCAAGAAACGGGCCAGAATCGGCAAAAACTATGAATGGTGATGACAGACACGTAAGTGCACCTTGGAGTTCAACAACCACGGAAATCGCTCTGGGACCCCAAAGCGGTGAGTAACAGTGCACGAAACGGACCAGAATCGGCAAAAATTGTGAGTGTTGATGACCGACACGTAAACGCACGACGGGGTTCGTAAATCATGGAAATCACTCCGGGACCCCCGAAACTAAGTAATAATCCAAGAAATGGGCCAAAATCGGCCCAAACTACGTTTGTTGATGACCTACATGTAAGCGCACCTTCGGGTTCAACAACTATGGAAATCGCTTCGGTACCCCGAAACGGTGAGTAATAGTCCACAAAACGTGTCAGAATCGACAAAAACCACGAGTGTTTATGACCGACACGTAAACACACCCCGGGGTTTGTTAATCAAGGAAAGCACTCCGGGACCCCAAAACAGTGAGTAGTAGTCCATGAAACGGGCCAAAATCGGCCCAAACTGCGATTGTTCATGACCTACATGTAAGCGCACCTTGGGGTTCAACAACCATGGAAATCGCTTTGGCGCCCCAAAACGGTGAGTAATAGTCCACGAAACGGGTCACAATCGGCCCAAAATGCGAGTGTTGATGACCGACACATAAACGCACCCTGCGGTTCTTCAACCGTGGAAATCACTCCAGGACCCCAGAACAGTGAGTAATACTCCACGAAACGGGCCAGAATCGGCCAAAACTGCGAGTGCCACAAAACGAGCCCGAATCGGCCGAAACTGCGAGTGTTGATGATCGACACGTAAACGCACCCCGGGGTTTGTTAATTGTGCAAGTCACACCGGGACCCCAAAACAGTGAGTAATAGTCCACGAAACGGGCCAAAATCGTCCAAAACTGTGAGTGTTCATGACCGACACCTAAACGCATTTTGGGGTTCAACAACTATGGAAATCGCTTCGGGACCCCTAAATGTTGAGTAATAGTCCACGAATCGCGTCAGAATTGGCCAAAACTGTGAGTATTGAGGACACACACGCAAACGCACCCCGGGAATTGTCAATCATGGAAATCGCTTTGGGACGCCAAAACGGTGAGTAATAGTGCACGAAGCAGACCAGAGTCGACCAAAATTGTGTGTTGATGACCGACATGTAAACGCACCACGGAGTTCGTCAATCATGGAAATCACTGCGGGACCCCCAAAACTAAGTAATAGTGCAAGAAACGGGCCAAAATCGGCCCAAACTACGATTGCTTATGATCGACAGGTAAGCGCACCATGGGGTTCAAGAACCATGGACATCGCTTTGGGGCCCCAAAACGGTGAGTATTAGTCCATGAAACGGGCCAGAATCGGCCCAAAATGCGAGTGTTGCTAACCGACACATGAACGCACCCCGGTGTTCGTCAATCATGGAAATCACACCTGGACGCCAAAACGGAGTAATATTCCAAGAAACGGGCCAGAATCGGCAAAAACTATGAATGGTGATGACAGACACGTAAGTGCACCTTGGAGTTCAACAACCACGGAAATCGCTCTAGGACCCCAAAGCGGTGAGTAAAAGTGCACGAAACGGACCAGAATCGGCAAAAATTGTGAGTGTTGATGACCGACACGTAAACGCACGACGGGGTTCGTAAATCATGGAAATCACTCCGGGACCCCCGAAACTAAGTAATAGTCCAAGAAATGGGCCAAAATCGGCCCAAACTACGATTGTTGATGACCTACATGTAAGCGCACCTTCGGGTTCAACAACTATGGAAATCGCTTCGGTACCCCGAAACGGTGAGTAATAGTCCACAAAACGTGTCAGAATCGACAAAAACCACGAGTGTTTATGACCGACACGTAAACACACCCCGGGGTTTGTTAATCAAGGAAAGCACTCCGGGACCCCAAAACAGTGAGTAGTAGTCCGTGAAACGGGCCAAAATCGGCCCAAACTGCGATTGTTCATGACCTACATGTAAGCGCACCTAGGGGTTCAACAACCATGGAAATCGCTTTGGCGCCCCAAAACGGTGAGTAATAGTCCACGAAACGGGTCACAATCGGCCCAAAATGCGAGTGTTGATGACCGACACATAAACGCACCCTGCGGTTCTTCAACCGTGGAAATCACTCCAGGACCCCAGAACAGTGAGTAATACTCCACGAAACGGGCCAGAATCGGACAAAACTGCGAGTGCCACAAAACGAGCCCGAATCGGCCGAAACTGCGAGTGTTGATGATCGACACGTAAACGCACCCCGGGGTTTGTTAATTGTGCAAGTCACACCGGGACCCCAAAACAGTGAGTAATAGTCCAGGAAACGGGCCAAAATCGTCCAAAACTGTGAGTGTTCATGACCGACACCTAAACGCACTTTGGGGTTCAACAACTATGGAAATCGCTTCGGGACCCCTAAATGTTGAGTAATAGTCCACGAATCGCGTCAGAATTGGCCAAAACTGTGAGTATTGAGGACACACACGCAAACGCACCCCGGGAATTGTCAATCATGGAAATCGCTTTGGGACGCCAAAACGGTGAGTAATAGTGCACGAAGCAGACCAGAGTCGACCAAAATTGTGTGTTGATGACCGACATGTAAACGCACCACGGAGTTCGTCAATCATGGAAATCACGGCGGGACCCCCAAAACTAAGTAATTATGCAAGAAACGGGCCAAAATCGGCTCAAACTACGATTGTTTATGATCGACAGGTAAGCGCACCATGGGGTTCAAGAACCATGGACATCGCTCTTGGGCCCCAAAACGGTGAGTATTAGTCCATGAAACGGGCCAGAATCGGCCCAAAATGCGAGTGTTGCTAACCGACACATAAACGCACCCCGGTGTTCGTCAATCATGGAAATCACACCTGGACGCCAAAACGGAGTAATATTCCAAGAAACGGGCCAGAATCGGCAAAAACTATGAATGGTGATGACAGACACGTAAGTGCACCTTGGAGTTCAACAACCACGGAAATCGCTCTGGGACCCCAAAGCGGTGAGTAAAAGTGCACGAAACGGACCAGAATCGGCAAAAATTGTGAGTGTTGATGACCGACACGTAAACGCACGACGGGGTTCGTAAATCATGGAAATCACTCTGGGACCCCCGAAACTAAGTAATAGTCCAAGAAATGGGCCAAAATCGGCCCAAACTACGATTGTTGATGACCTACATGTAAGCGCACCTTCGGGTTCAACAACTATGGAAATCGCTTCGGTACCCCAAAACGGTGAGTAATAGTCCACAAAACGTGTCAGAATCGACAAAAACCACGAGTGTTTATGACCGACACGTAAACACACCCCGGGGTTTGTTAATCAAGGAAAGCACTCCGGGACCCCAAAACAGTGAGTAGTAGTCCGTGAAACGGGCCAAAATCGGCCCAAACTGCGATTGTTCATGACCTACATGTAAGCGCACCTAGGGGTTCAACAACCATGGAAATCGCTTTGGCGCCCCAAAACGGTGAGTAATAGTCCACGAAACGGGTCACAATCGGCCCAAAATGCGAGTGTTGATGACCGACACATAAACGCACCCTGCGGTTCTTCAACCGTGGAAATCACTCCAGGACCCCAGAACAGTGAGTAATACTCCACGAAACGGGCCAGAATCGGACAAAACTGCGAGTGCCACAAAACGAGCCCGAATCGGCCGAAACTGCGAGTGTTGATGATCGACACGTAAACGCACCCCGGGGTTTGTTAATTGTGCAAGTCACACCGGGACCCCAAAACAGTGAGTAATAGTCCAGGAAACGGGCCAAAATCGTCCAAAACTGTGAGTGTTCATGACCGACACCTAAACGCACTTTGGGGTTCAACAACTATGGAAATCGCTTCGGGACCCCTAAATGTTGAGTAATAGTCCACGAATCGCGTCAGAATTGGCCAAAACTGTGAGTATTGAGGACACACACGCAAACGCACCCCGGGAATTGTCAATCATGGAAATCGCTTTGGGACGCCAAAACGGTGAGTAATAGTGCACGAAGCAGACCAGAGTCGACCAAAATTGTGTGTTGATGACCGACATGTAAACGCACCACGGAGTTCGTCAATCATGGAAATCACGGCGGGACCCCCAAAACTAAGTAATTGTGCAAGAAACGGGCCAAAATCGGCTCAAACTACGATTGTTTATGATCGACAGGTAAGCGCACCATGGGGTTCAAGAACCATGGACATCGCTCTGGGGCCCCAAAACGGTGAGTATTAGTCCATGAAACGGGCCAGAATCGGCCCAAAATGCGAGTGTTGCTAACCGACACATAAACGCACCCCGGTGTTCGTGAATCATGGAAATCACACCTGGACGCCAAAACGGAGTAATATTCCAAGAAACGGGCCAGAATCGGCAAAAACTATGAATGGTGATGACAGACACGTAAGTGCACCTTGGAGTTCAACAACCACGGAAATCGCTCTGGGACCCCAAAGCGGTGAGTAAAAGTGCACGAAACGGACCAGAATCGGCAAAAATTGTGAGTGTTGATGACCGACACGTAAACGCACGACGGGGTTCATAAATCATGGAAATCACTCCGGGACCCCCGAAACTAAGTAATAGTCCAAGAAATGGGCCAAAATCGGCCCAAACTACGATTGTTGATGACCTACATGTAAGCGCACCTTCGGGTTCAACAACTATGGAAATCGCTTCGGTACCCCGAAACGGTGAGTAATAGTCCACAAAACGTGTCAGAATCGACAAAAACCACGAGTGTTTATGACCGACACGTAAACACACCCCGGGGTTTGTTAATCAAGGAAAGCACTCCGGGACCCCAAAACAGTGATTAGTAGTCCATGAAACGGGCCAAAATCGGCCCAAACTGCGATTGTTCATGACCTACATGTAAGCGCACCTTGGGTTCAACAACCATGGAAATCGCTTTGGCGCCCCAAAACGGTGAGTAATAGTCCACGAAACGGGTCACAATCGGCCCAAAATGCGAGTGTTGATGACCGACACATAAACGCACCCTGCGGTTCTTCAACCGTGGAAATCACTCCAGGACCCCAGAACAGTGAGTAATACTCCACGAAACGGGCCAGAATCGGCCAAAACTGCGAGTGCCACAAAACGAGCCCGAATCGGCCGAAACTGCGAGTGTTGATGATCGACACGTAAACGCACCCCGGGGTTTGTTAATTGTGCAAGTCACACCGGGACCCCAAAACAGTGAGTAATAGTCCACGAAACGGGCCAAGATCGTCCAAAACTGTGAGTGTTCATGACCGACACCTAAACGCACTTTGGGGTTCAACAACTATGGAAATCGCTTCGGGACCCCTAAATGTTGAGTAATAGTCCACGAATCGCGTCAGAATTGGCCAAAACTGTGAGTATTGAGGACACACACGCAAACGCACCCCGGGAATTGTCAATCATGGAAATCGCTTTGGGACGCCAAAACGGTGAGTAATAGTGCACGAAGCAGACCAGAGTCGACCAAAATTGTGTGTTGATGACCGACATGTAAACGCACCACGGAGTTCGTCAATCATGGAAATCACTGCGGGACCCCCAAAACTAAGTAATTGTGCAAGAAACGGGCCAAAATCGGCTCAAACTACGATTGTTTATGATCGACAGGTAAGCGCACCATGGGGTTCAAGAACCATGGACATCGCTTTGGGGCCCCAAAACGGTGAGTATTAGTCCATGAAACGGGCCAGAATCGGCCCAAAATGCGAGTGTTGCTAACCGACACATAAACGCACCCCGGTGTTCGTCAATCATGGAAATCACACCGGGACGCCAAAACGGAGTAATATTCCAAGAAACGGGCCAGAATCGGCAAAAACTATGAATGGTGATGACAGACACGTAAGTGCACCTTGGAGTTCAACAACCACGGAAATCGCTCTGGGACCCCAAAGCGGTGAGTAAAAGTGCACGAAACGGACCAGAATCGGCAAAAATTGTGAGTGTTGATGACCGACACGTAAACGCACGACGGGGTTCGTAAATCATGGAAATCACTCCGGGACCCCCGAAACTAAGTAATAATCCAAGAAATGGGCCAAAATCGGCCCAAACTACGTTTGTTGATGACCTACATGTAAGCGCACCTTCGGGTTCAACAACTATGGAAATCGCTTCGGTACCCCGAAACGGTGAGTAATAGTCCACAAAACGTGTCAGAATCGACAAAAACCACGAGTGTTTATGACCGACACGTAAACACACCCCGGGGTTTGTTAATCAAGGAAAGCACTCCGGGACCCCAAAACAGTGAGTAGTAGTCCATGAAACGGGCCAAAATCGGCCCAAACTGCGATTGTTCATGACCTACATGTAAGCGCACCTTGGGGTTCAACAACCATGGAAATCGCTTTGGCGCCCCAAAACGGTGAGTAATAGTCCACGAAACGGGTCACAATCGGCCCAAAATGCGAGTGTTGATGACCGACACATAAACGCACCCTGCGGTTCTTCAACCGTGGAAATCACTCCAGGCCCCCAGAACAGTGAGTAATACTCCACGAAACAGGCCAGAATCGGCCAAAACTGCGAGTGCCACAAAACGAGCCCGAATCGGCCGAAACTGTGAGTGTTGATGATCGACACGTAAACGCACCCTGGGGTTTGTTAATTGTGCAAGTCACACCGGGACCCCAAAACAGTGAGTAATAGTCCACGAAACGGGCCAAAATCGTCCAAAACTGTGACTGTTCATGACCGACACCTAAACGCATTTTGGGGTTCAACAACTATGGAAATCGCTTCGGGACCCCTAAATGTTGAGTAATAGTCCACGAATCGCGTCAGAATTGGCCAAAACTGTGAGTATTGAGGACACACACGCAAACGCACCCCGGGAATTGTCAATCATGGAAATCGCTTTGGGACGCCAAAACGGTGAGTAATAGTGCACGAAGCAGACCAGAGTCGACCAAAATTGTGTGTTGATGACCGACATGTAAACGCACCACGGAGTTCGTCAATCATGGAAATCACTGCGGGACCCCCAAAACTAAGTAATAGTGCAAGAAACGGGCCAAAATCGGCCCAAACTACGATTGCTTATGATCGACAGGTAAGCGCACCATGGGGTTCAAGAACCATGGACATCGCTTTGGGGCCCCAAAACGGTGAGTATTAGTCCATGAAACGGGCCAGAATCGGCCCAAAATGCGAGTGTTGCTAACCGACACAT
>NW_021266962.1:0-1237 GCF_002162155.2 Triticum dicoccoides
AGGAGAGACGAGTTGCTGCTGCTGTTTGTGCTTTCACTAGTTTTGCATGTGTATGGTGGTCTGAACATTGTAGATTATATCCTATTCCAACTACTTGGGCTGCTTTGAAAACTGCTATGCGTACGCGTTGGGTTCCACCATATTATCAACGTGAATTGCTTCAAAAATTGCAGCGTTTAAGACAAGGAAAAAATTCTGTAGAAGAATATTATCAGGAATTACAAACTGGCATGATTAGATGTGGTATTGTTGAGGAGAATGAAGCTATGCTTGCACGTTTTCTGGGTGGATTAAATAGAGAGATTCAGACCATTCTAGACTATAAGGAGTATACTAATATCACTCGTTTATTCCATCTTGCTTGTAAAGCTGAACGTGAAGTGCAGGATCGACAAGCATTGGGGCGAACTAACTTTTCTGTAGGCCGACCTTCATCATGGACACCATGTGCATCTTCTACTTCAACAGCACCAGCACCTCCATCTGGTGCCACCTCCAGCCGTGATACAAGAAAACAGGCACAACCACCATTATCTGCCAAGAGCGCACCTGCGGGGCCTGCACAGCGTTCTTCTTCTTCCATGTCATCAACAGGGCACACAAGTGATATTATTTGTCGTCGTTGTAAGGGAGGAGGTCATTATGCGAGGGAATGCAAATCTCCGCGTGTGATGATTGCTACCGCGGATGGTGGATATGAGTCCGCTAGTGACTATGATGAGGAGACATTGGCTCTTATTACACGTGAAGAACATGGTGGAGATGATTCTGATCATGCGACGCAATACATGGCTCCTGAAGACGCTGATAGGTATGAATGTTTAGTTGCTCAACGTGTTTTGAGTGTGCAGGTCACACAAGCTGAGCAAAATCAGAGGCACAATTTGTTCCATACCAAGGGAGTTGTGAAGGAACGTTCTGTGCGCGTCATAATAGACGGAGGGAGCTGCAACAACTTGGCTAGCATGGAGATGGTGGAGAAGCTTTCTCTCACCACAAGACCACATCCACATCCTTACTACATCCAATGGTTCAACAACAGCGGCAAGGTTAAGGTAACACGTACTGTTCGTGTGCATTTTAGTATCTCTACATATGCTGATTATGTTGATTGTGATGTGGTACCTATGCAAGCATGTTCCTTATTACTTGGTAGACCATGGCAATTTGATAAAAATTCTGTACACCATGGTAGAAACAATCACTATACTCTTGTTCATAAGGATAAAAATATTAC
>NW_021266963.1:0-2162 GCF_002162155.2 Triticum dicoccoides
GTGTCCCTCGGTAAAAGGACGACCCGGAGTTGTACCTTGACCTTATGAGAAGTAGAACTGGATAATTAATAAAACACACCCTTCCAAGTGCCAGATAGAACTCGGTGATCGCTCTCTCACAGGGCGACAAGGGGAGGATCACTGGGTAGGATTATGCTATGCGGTGATACTTGGTGAACTTACAATCTACTCTCTTCTTCTGCTGTAAGATGGAGGTTACCAGAAGCGTAGTCTTTGATAGGACTAGCTACCTCCCTCTTATTCTGCCATTCTGCAGTTCAGTCCACATATACTACCCATTTCATTGATACCAATGCATATGTAGTGTAGATCCTTGCTTGCGAGTACTTTGGATGAGTACTCACGATTGCTTTCCTACTTCTTTTTCCCCTTTTCCCGGTTACTGCGATTTTATGATGGAGTCCAGGAGCCAGAGGATCCCGAGGATGATTCTACATGGAGTTCAGCTTCAAGGAGTAGTTAGGAGGTCCCAGGCAGGAGGCCTTGCCTTTTCGATCGTTGCTACTTTTGTCCTAGCCTTCTTAAGGCAAACTTGTTTAACTTATGTCTGTACTCAGATATTGTTGTTTCCGCTGACTCCTGCGTTTTCGAGCTTATGTATTCGAGCCTTCGAGGCCCCTAGCTTGTAATATAAAGCTTGTATTATTTTATTTGTGTCTAGAGTTGTGTTGTGATATCTTCTCGTGAGTCCCTGATCTTGGTCGTACACATTTGCGTGTATGATTAGTGTATGGTCAAATCGGGGGCGTCACACCCCGGTTGAGCCTAAGTTTTTGCTTCTTCACATGATGTGTGCTATTCTTGGAATGTCATTTATTTTGTTTTACTTGCTATTTTAATAAAGTACTTAGATCTGAAAATCTTTAAATAAAATATAGTACTCGAATAGTTGTGATGTAGGGTAGAACCCTAATCGCCCGATCTTTCACGAAAGGAGCGGATCCCGTGAAGAACACAAGGAACACAAAGAGGGGAACGAGGGAAAACACAAGGGGAAACACGAGAGGAACACTCAAACTAACAAGAACAAGTCACACATGGGCTAGATCCTCGAGTACATAAAGTAAGATACATGATCCACAATCAACTAGGGACGATACAAAAGGGTAACCTGTTCTTCTCCGTGAGGAGGTCTTGATGTTCTTCCCTAAAGTGGGGTCTTGAATCCGCTTGGGGGATCTTCTTCGGTGGAGGCTCGAATCTCCGAGGAGAAGGTAACCAAGTGGATGAGCAAAGCTCTCACACAAAATATGAGCTAATCCTTTGCTAACCCTAGAAAGTTGTACAGGGTGGAGTATATATAGTCTAGGGGGGAGATGGGATACACGGGCCTCAGCCCTTCACTGTACGCAGACAGGGGAGGCCGGATGTCCAGGCTGGTCGGGCCGGATGTCTGGGCTTTCAGGCTACGCCGGATGTCCGGGCTGGGGGGCAGATGTCCGGGCTGGAGTGGTGGCATTTGTTGCTCTCAGGTTCGGAGGAGCCAGATTTCTGGGCCGGTGGCCGGATGTCCGGGGGCTCGGGAGAGGCCGGATGTCCGGGTTGCCGGGGCCGGATATCCGGGGCCTCTAGCTTCCGGCGGCTACGATGCTATAGTGGAAGACGCTCCAGGGGCCGGACGTCCGGGGACTTGGCCGGATGTCCGGGGCCTGGGAGATGCTCTTGGCTCCTTTCGTTGGTTCTCCTCATCCGTGGACTTGGGGACTTGTACATCTTCATGAGCATCTTCAGGAGGGTCCTCTTGGTGCCTAATCATGCACAACACCTCAGACTTAGGTAGTAGCCATGTCTCATGCATAGAAAGTGGAAGTTCAGAGAGGAGTGAGTTCACCTTATCTTCGATAGCTTTGGCTCGGGCTCGTGTCATTGGTCCAAATGGTGTCATTAGAGGTGTAGGTGCGTCCATGGGGATGATCATGGAATGCTCCACATCATCTCCCCTCCCTTGGGGAAGATCCGTCCTCGGATCGAAATCCTCATCACCATGGTAGGGCGAGAGATCTTTGATGTTGAAGATTTCACTCACGGAGTACTTGTCACGAGGGATGTCGATCTTGTATGCGTTGTTGTTATAGCGTGCAAGCACCTTGAATGGTCCATCCGCGCATGGTCAAAGTTTGGACTTGCGTTCTTGGGGAAAG
>NW_021266964.1:0-1769 GCF_002162155.2 Triticum dicoccoides
GACATATGGCATATCCAAAGACAGAATGATCATGAACAGTACATGATCAGTTCATGGTCATGAGCACATGTGACAAAATAAACATAGTTTCAACTAGGTAGTGGTCCAAAACACTCTCATGCTCCTGGTCTCTACTGCACTCCGTAGGATTGATAACATCAGGCAATTGAGTGGTGGGGTTTGCAGTAACATTATGCCATGTTTCTGCGGTAATGTTATTCTCATGCCCAAGATAAAACATGAGAAATCTGTGTCCCTCTCTAACCATTGCCTTGATGCACGCTGTGTCGCTGTCCTTTGATAACAACCGAAGACCATCTTCATTGATTTGCATACCCGGCAGCAATAAGTATGTGCTAATTCTTCCCTTTCTTTCATAACCCAGTGTCTCAATTAAATCATCAAACATGGCCATGCATATTATGTTAGCTTCGCAGTAATCATAGCAAACTTTTCTGCCATTAACATATGATCTATTTCCTCCGGTCCCCGTGAAAAATCCACCATGAACGAACTCTATAGTGAAGTGATCAGTCTCATGTCCTGACATACAAAGAAAAATCAAAATTATCAGTTCATACGTACTGAAATCCTATGCTGATCGAAACCCGAACACAATCAGTAACAAGTTGAACTAAACTGATGACCAGAACGGTGCAGAGCCTCGAAATCAACATAATTGTACATGAAAACCTTTAACCAAATCAGCTATGGGCTGTAATCAAACTAAGCAGCAGATATGATGGTTCTGAAAAAACCCAAATGGTTCTTGCGAGCACCAAAGAGGCGGGTGCTGGTGTAATATTCAGAGATAAAAAAGGCCAAGTGGGCCTGTCCATTTGCAGACGCCTGCCAAAATGTAATAGCCCTGAAGAAGCAGAGTTGATAGCAATAATTTGTGGCCTGTCGAAAGTTAGTAAAGTGTACATCAGCTGGCTGTGTGTGGAAACTGATTGCTCTGAGGTGGCAGCACTTCTGAATCCCTCCTTGGTAAACCAATCTGCTCCATACCCGCTAGTTGAGTATGAGAGGGTTTAATGAAGAGTTTAAGGAGGTTTTGATCAGTGCACTCAAGAGGGTGTGTAACAGAATGGCCCATGAACTTGATGCTTATGCTAGAATATTTGAGTATACTATCAGTTTCATCAGATAGTACCAATGGAAAGCCAGGAGCAATGGAACCTCCACTTCTGTTCACGAAAAGGAAACAGCAGCCTTGCTCCTAACTTTTGATCGTAGAACATCTAATGCCCGCAACTCCAATGGGAATCCTCCGTTTGGATTAAAAAACACATCTGAAAAAAATGGTGCTATGAGATACCACAATTGAGCACGGGCCCCTATCATGCCGCCGGACGGGAGCCATCGCCACCGATGGCGACTCACGGTGGCTATGTCCTCGCCACCGTCGCCGATCGCCTCCTACTTTCTCTCAAAATGGTTGCTATCTCCTCGCCGATCGCCTCTGATCAAATCCAACCGCCGCCGCCCCTGTTCGTCGTTTCAATCAGCGTACGTCCAGCCTGAGATGATGTACTGCGGGCTGTATTCTTCTCAAAGTAAGGGGCCGCATTGCAAAAAACTGATTCGGCCCGCGTCGGCCTGTGCTGCCGTGGCTGGACGCGTAGATGATACGTACGCGGGACCCGCCTGAGGACCGTCGATGGACCATATTGGCAAGTTTCAGGACCGTAACGAGGCAACACGCAAGCTCCAGGACAGTTTTAGACCAAACCAGCGACTACAAGGACCGTATGTGCAATTCACTC
>NW_021266965.1:0-998 GCF_002162155.2 Triticum dicoccoides
TCCACTGATATGGCCTCCTTACACATATACCCATGCATATGTAGTGTAGTTCCTTGCTTGCGAGTACTTTGGATGAGTACTCACGGTTGCTTTCTCCCCCCTTTCTCCCCTTTTCCTTTCTTTCTGGTTGTCGCAACCAGGTGCTGGAGTCCAGGAGCCAGACGCCACCGTCGACGACGACCCCTACTACACCGGAGGTGCCTACTACTACGTGCTGCCCGCTGACGACGACCGGGAGTAGTTTAGGAGGACCCCAGGCAGGAGGCCTGCGCCTCTTTCGATCTGTATCCCAGTTTGTGCTAGCCTTCTTAAGGCAAACTTGTTTAACTTATGTCTGTACTCAGATATTGTTGCTTCCGCTGACTCGTCTATGATCGAGCACTTGTATTCGAGCCCTCGAGGCCCCTGGCTTGTATTATGATGCTTGTATGACTTATTTTATTTGTAGAGTTGTGTTGTGATATCTTCCCGTGAGTCCCTGATCCTGATCGTACACATTTGCGTGCATGATTAGTGTACGATTAAATCGGGGGCGTCACATAAGCTTAATTAGCTCCAAAATGACCTATATAACCTAGGATAGCTCCAAAATGACCTATAGTTAGAATTTTTTCCTCCAAAATGACTTAATATGCTTAGCTAGCTTCAAAATGACCTATTTAACCTAGGATAGCTCTAACATGACCTATACTTAGCATCTTTTTCTCCAAAATGACTTAATATGCTTAACTAGCTCTAAAATGACATAATATGCTTAAGAAATGACATATTTTAGCTCCTAAATGAGTTCATATGCTTATATAGCTCCAAAATGACATAATAACCTTACTTAGCTCTAAAATGACCTATTTAACCTAGGATAGCTCTAAAATGACCTATACTTAGCATTTTTCCTCCAAAATGACTCAATATGCTTAGCTAGCTCAAAAATTACATAATAAGCTTAATTAGCTCCAAAATGACCTATATAACCTAGGATAGCTCCAAAATGACCTATA
>NW_021266966.1:0-982 GCF_002162155.2 Triticum dicoccoides
CAGCTTTTAGCATTGCGAAGAGCTCGGGAATAGTTTTGTTCATCCCTTGCATATTATAGTTCATCATGAAGCTCTTGTAGCTTGGTGGCAGTGATTGGAGAATTCTGTCAATGACACTATCATCAGGAAGATTAACTCCCAGTTGAATCAAGTGATTATTATACACTGACAGAACTATTCTCTTCCATCTTGCAGCTGTAGAACTTATTGGAGACTTCATATCTCTCAATCCGGGCATTTTCTTGAAATATTAACTTCAACTCCTGGAACATCTCATATGCTCCATGACGTTCAAAACGTCGTTGAAGACCCGGTTCTAAGCCGTAAAGCATGGCACACTGAACTATAGAGTAGTCATCAGCTTTGCTCTGCCAGACGTTCTTAACGTCGTCAGTTGCATCAGCAGCAGGCCTGGCACCCAGCGGTGCTTCCAGGACGTAACTTTCCTGTGCAGCAATGAGGATAATCCTCAGGTTACGGACCCAGTCCGTGTAATTGCTACCATCATCTTTCAACTTTGCTTTCTCAAGGAACGCATTAAAATTTAACGGAACAACAACACGAGCCATCTATCTACAAACAAACATAGACAAGCAAAATACTATCAGGTACTAAGTTCATGATAAATTTAAGTTCAATTAATCATATTACTTAAGAACTCCCACTTTGACAGACATCTCTCTAGTCATCTAAGTGATCACGTGATCCAAATCAACTAAACCATGTCCGATCATCACGTGAGATGGAGTAGTTTCAATGGTGAACATCACTATGTTGATCATATCTACTATATGATTCACGTTCGACCTTTCGGTCTCCGTGTTCCGAGGCCATATCTGTATATGCTAGGCTCGTCAAGTATGACCTGAGTATTCCGCGTGTGCAACTGTTTTGCACCCGTTGTATTTGAACGTAGAGCCTATCACACCCGATCATCACGTGGTGTCTCAGCACGAAGAACTTTCGCAACGGTGCATACTCA
>NW_021266967.1:0-610 GCF_002162155.2 Triticum dicoccoides
AAAGGAGAAAACTTGATGAATATAATGGAGAGGGTAAAGACAGTAAAATATGGCTAATTGACCACCACAAACTGTGTTAAAGACAAATGCTCAAGGTGAATGACTAAAAGAAGCACGGAATAGAGTCCGCACGCTTAAAGTTCGATGACGGTTATATTATGAGTTTATGTGTTTTGATGTACCAAAGATAGTTCGGAGTCCCGGATGAGATCGGGGACATGATGAGGAGCCTTGAAATGGTTTAAAGATTGATATATTGGACGACTATATTCGGACATCAAAAGGCTCTGAGTGATTCGGGTATTTTTTTGGAGTACCGGAGAGTTACGGGAATTCACCGGGGAGTATATGGGCCTTATTGGGCTTTAGGGGAAAGAGAGAGGAGAGGCTGGGCGCCCCCCCCCCCCGCCCCAAGGCCTAGTCCGAATTGGACTAGGGGGAGGGGCTGCGCCCCCTCCTTCCTTCTCTTCTCTCTCCCCTTTCCTTGACTCCTACTCCTACTACTTGGAAGGGGGGAATCCTACTCCCAGTGGGAGTAGAACTTCCCCCCTTGGGCGCGCATCCTCCTACTGGCCGGCCCTCTCATCCCCTCCTTTACATACGGAGGAGG
>NW_021266968.1:0-1213 GCF_002162155.2 Triticum dicoccoides
GAGGTGTTGGGGAGGGAGAAGGAGGCAACCAAAGGCCGAGACGTTCAGGTATGAAGTCCCTCCTCTCCCCCACTATATATAGGGGTGCCAAGGGGGGGTGGCCGGCCCTAGGAGATCCAATCTCCTAGGGGGTGCGGCGGCCAAGGGGGTTTTCCCTCCCCCCAAGGCACCTAGGAGGTGCCTTACCCTCCTAGGACTCTTGCCCCCCTTGAACCCTAGGCGCATGGGCCTATGTGGGGCTGGTGCCCTTGGCCCATTAGGCCAAGGCGCACCCCACACAGCCCATGTGGCCCCCCGGGACAGGTGGACCCACCCGGTGGACCCCCGGGACCCTTCCGGTGGTCCCGGTACAATACCGATAACCCCGAAACTTGTCCCGATGCCCGAAACAGGACTTCCCATATATAAATCTTTACCTCCGGACCATTCCGGAACTCCTCGTGGCGTCCGGGATCTCATCCGGGACTCCGAACAACATTCGGGTTACTGCATATACATATCCCTATAACCCTAGCGTAACTGAACCTTAAGTGTGTAGACCCTACGGGTTCGGGAGACATGCAGACATGACCGAGACTCTCTCAGTCAATAACCATCAGCGGGATCTGGATACCCATGATGGCTCCCACATGCTCCTCGATGTTGTCATCGGATGAACCACTATGTCGAGGATTCGATCAAACCCTGTATGCAATTCCCTTTGTCAATCGGTACGTTACTTGCCCGAGACTCGATCGTCGGTATCCCAATACCTTGTTCGGTCTCGTTTCCGACTAGTCACTTTACTCGTACCGTAATGCATGATCCCGTGTCCAACACCTTGGTCACATTGAGCTCAATATGATGATGCATTACCGAGTGGGCCCAGAGATACCTCTCCGTCATACGGAGTGACAAATCCCAGTCTCGATCCGTGTCAACCCAACAGCTACTTTCGGAGATACCTGTAATGTACCTTTATAGTCACCCAGTTACGTTGTGATGTTTGGTACACCCAAGGCATTCTTACGGTATCCGGGAGTTACACGATCTCATGGTCGAAGGAAGAGATACTTGACACTTGCAAAGCTCTAGCAAAACGAACTACACGATCTTTTATGCTATGCTTAGGATTGGGTCTTGTCCATCACATCATTCTCCTAATGATGTGATCCCGTTATCAATGACATCCAATGTCCATAGTCAGGAAACCATGACTATCTGTTGATCACAA
>NW_021266969.1:0-712 GCF_002162155.2 Triticum dicoccoides
TGATGATTCAAGTCCCGTTCGAATTTAAAAATTCAAAATCAAGTTAAAAAATTAAAAATTTCAAACATAAAAACTAAAATGTTCAAAGCGTGGCAAATAATCCCTTGATAATTGTCACGTTGAAAACCACATTTGTAAAGTATTTAAATGCGCTTTGGTGAATAAAACCGTGCCTTAAACAATAAATTAAATGCATTTTATAATTTATAAAATCTTAAACTTTTTTAATTAGGCATGAAACCTTTTGTGGCAGTGGTAAAACTAGTCACATTAATTTAGGTGCTTTTGTATGAATTTTGTAAAACAAAAATAAATGGGCATAAAGATAAAACACTAAAGCAAAATTACTAAAATAAAAAGTAAAGACAAAACAAAAGAACCCCCCCCCCCGGCTCCCCATGGGCCTCGGCCCATCCCACCCAACCGGACAGCCCACGGGCTCCTGCACCGCGGCAGCCCCGTGCCGTCCTCTGCTCGTAGGAGAGCCATGGCGCCGCAGGCCTCCCCGAACGCTACCCCGAGCACCGCTGCCAGTTCCCTGCATCGCATGTGAGCATGCGTCCCTGATCTATCCTCGTCCCTCACGTTCACCACTCCCCTGCACGCGCTCGCCACGTCGGATGCGCGCCCTACCGTCCGGCTCTACTTGCTCTTGCCGCTGCGTTGCTGCTGCTACCGCACAGCCTCCCGCACCCGGCCGCTGGCGCCGTAC
>NW_021266970.1:0-2162 GCF_002162155.2 Triticum dicoccoides
GTGTCCCTCGGTAAAAGGACGACCCGGAGTTGTACCTTGACCTTATGAGAAGTAGAACTGGATAATTAATAAAACACACCCTTCCAAGTGCCAGATAGAACTCGGTGATCGCTCTCTCACAGGGCGACAAGGGGAGGATCACTGGGTAGGATTATGCTATGCGGTGATACTTGGTGAACTTACAATCTACTCTCTTCTTCTGCTGTAAGATGGAGGTTACCAGAAGCGTAGTCTTTGATAGGACTAGCTACCTCCCTCTTATTCTGCCATTCTGCAGTTCAGTCCACATATACTACCCATTTCATTGATACCAATGCATATGTAGTGTAGATCCTTGCTTGCGAGTACTTTGGATGAGTACTCACGATTGCTTTCCTACTTCTTTTTCCCCTTTTCCCGGTTACTGCGATTTTATGATGGAGTCCAGGAGCCAGAGGATCCCGAGGATGATTCTACATGGAGTTCAGCTTCAAGGAGTAGTTAGGAGGTCCCAGGCAGGAGGCCTTGCCTTTTCGATCGTTGCTACTTTTGTCCTAGCCTTCTTAAGGCAAACTTGTTTAACTTATGTCTGTACTCAGATATTGTTGTTTCCGCTGACTCCTGCGTTTTCGAGCTTATGTATTCGAGCCTTCGAGGCCCCTAGCTTGTAATATAAAGCTTGTATTATTTTATTTGTGTCTAGAGTTGTGTTGTGATATCTTCTCGTGAGTCCCTGATCTTGGTCGTACACATTTGCGTGTATGATTAGTGTATGGTCAAATCGGGGGCGTCACACCCCGGTTGAGCCTAAGTTTTTGCTTCTTCACATGATGTGTGCTATTCTTGGAATGTCATTTATTTTGTTTTACTTGCTATTTTAATAAAGTACTTAGATCTGAAAATCTTTAAATAAAATATAGTACTCGAATAGTTGTGATGTAGGGTAGAACCCTAATCGCCCGATCTTTCACGAAAGGAGCGGATCCCGTGAAGAACACAAGGAACACAAAGAGGGGAACGAGGGAAAACACAAGGGGAAACACGAGAGGAACACTCAAACTAACAAGAACAAGTCACACATGGGCTAGATCCTCGAGTACATAAAGTAAGATACATGATCCACAATCAACTAGGGACGATACAAAAGGGTAACCTGTTCTTCTCCGTGAGGAGGTCTTGATGTTCTTCCCTAAAGTGGGGTCTTGAATCCGCTTGGGGGATCTTCTTCGGTGGAGGCTCGAATCTCCGAGGAGAAGGTAACCAAGTGGATGAGCAAAGCTCTCACACAAAATATGAGCTAATCCTTTGCTAACCCTAGAAAGTTGTACAGGGTGGAGTATATATAGTCTAGGGGGGAGATGGGATACACGGGCCTCAGCCCTTCACTGTACGCAGACAGGGGAGGCCGGATGTCCAGGCTGGTCGGGCCGGATGTCTGGGCTTTCAGGCTACGCCGGATGTCCGGGCTGGGGGGCAGATGTCCGGGCTGGAGTGGTGGCATTTGTTGCTCTCAGGTTCGGAGGAGCCAGATTTCTAGGCCGGTGGCCGGATGTCCGGGGGCTCGGGAGAGGCCGGATGTCCGGGTTGCCGGGGCTGGATATCCGGGGCCTGTAGCTTCCGGCGGCTACGATGCTGTAGTGGAAGACGCTCCAGGGGCCGGACGTCCGGGGACTTGGCCGGATGTCCGGGGCCTGGGAGATGCTCTTGGCTCCTTTCGTTGGTTCTCCTCATCCGTGGACTTGGGGACTTGTACATCTTCATGAGCATCTTCAGGAGGGTCCTCTTGGTGCCTAATCATGCACAACACCTCAGACTTAGGTAGTAGCCATGTCTCATGCATAGAAAGTGGAAGTTCAGAGAGGAGTGAGTTCACCTTATCTTCGATAGCTTTGGCTCGGGCTCGTGTCATTGGTCCAAATGGTGTCATTAGAGGTGTAGGTGCGTCCATGGGGATGATCATGGAATGCTCCACATCATCTCCCCTCCCTTGGGGAAGATCCGTCCTCGGATCGAAATCCTCATCACCATGGTAGGGCGAGAGATCTTTGATGTTGAAGATTTCACTCACGGAGTACTTGTCACGAGGGATGTCGATCTTGTATGCGTTGTTGTTATAGCGTGCAAGCACCTTGAATGGTCCATCCGCGCATGGTCAAAGTTTGGACTTGCGTTCTTGGGGAAAG
>NW_021266971.1:0-2849 GCF_002162155.2 Triticum dicoccoides
GTTGATGTATCTGTTTTGGCTCCTTATGGTTTGTTGCCGATTGTAATTTCTAGTACGATATCTGTGTGCTCTCACAGATAAAAAGTGCATGACGACTCCCTAGATGCATCCGCAAAATAATAGTCCATGTGATACCAATCAAAATAATAGTCCAATTGATACCAACCATGTGGGTCGTGGGATGCACCAACCATTTGCCTTGTTCCATCTCATGACTAAGCTTTCCATTCTTGGCAACGGATGAAAGCATGTAATTTATGCATCAGATGATCACATGGATGGAAAGAAATAAAAGAGCGGTGGGGAATAGACCGCTCTTTTATTTTATATAAGGGCAATCTACTTTGCTTTTTTACTCTTACAACGTTATTGTGTCTGTTCTCTCTCAAAAAACAAACTAATTTCCTTGTTCTTCCTAGAAAAAGTTACTATGTCCATGACATGGTGAAAAACTAGCTAGCATTTTTTCTAAACTGGCTAGCTAGCATGTTGACAACGTAACCTTTTCATCTTGTCATATACCAGGGGAAACCGCACTTTTTCTATCAAACAAAACTTGAAGCTTTTGCAAAGACAGTAAGTAAGAATAGGATTTCAGCTGTCGTCATAAAATGATAGTATTATTAATAATGATACCAGTCACCTGGGTAGTGGGATGTACCACCCATTCGCCGTATTCCATCTCATGAGTCATCACCAAGCTTTTGTTCTTGGCAAAGGGGTTGAAGAAAGAAAGCATGCAGTTTATAGATCAGATGACTAGACGATGGAAACAAATCATATAGACTGCTATTATTTCTTAAAAAAAATTGAAACCCCGACGGTAGAATAATAGTTCTACAGTATTTTCTATTAATAAATTATTTCTTCAATTTTCCCAAGACAAGGGAATATTCTGAGATGTTTTACTTTTACCAAGTTATTATTGTGTCTGTTTTCTCTCGTTCATTTAAAAAATAAAAATGTGTTTGTTCTTCCAAAAGTAAATAAAATGTTACAGAGTCTACGAGACGGTGGAAAACTAACTCGCATTAATGAATATATGCAAACTCTATCCAACCCATCCCACCGCTCGTTGGTTCACCGGACCCAAAATGGTGCAAGCGCTAGCTGGCTAGCTGCAGCGTCACATCCACTGCGCATCGTCTCCATCTGCAGTCACATGCATATCTGCCGCGCATCGTCTCTGCCTGGTCGCATCCACGTCCATCTTCATATAATAGCGTGTGCCAGAGACCGATCGAGGTCCATCTCATTATCCTCTCCATAGTCCACACACAGGCCACAGAGCAGCTAGCGGCTTTGTTTCTTCATCGTGCGCGACGTCGGCGATGGAGGCTGGTGGTGCTGCCGGTGGCCGTCAACCCCTCGTTGTTATTGTTGTTGCCGGAGCAGGTGCGGCGACGGTGCAGATCCGTGCGGTGGCGTGTGTGCATCTCGTCCTCGGCTTGGCAGGGGCGACCTTCGCCCTCTGTGTCACCACCCTCCACCCCCAGATAAAGCAGCAGGGGGCTGCCTGCGCTGCCACCGAGGACGAGGAGAACGCGGTGGCCATGCGCACCCACGGGCTGCTGCTGCTGCTCTCCGCCGGCACCCAGGCAGCAGCGGCCACGGTAGCTGCCTTGGCGCCGGTCTCCTGGAGGCCTTCGCCCAGGATTTTCGCGGCCTTCGCCCACGCCGTCAGCATCCTCACCTACTTCCACTTCATTAACGCCTTCGTCGCGGGCGCCTTCGGCAGCTACCCTGTGCGCGTGCAAGCCGACAGTGCCGAGTTCATCGCCCACTACGGCCTGCTCATCGTGCCTCTCTGCGTCTTCTTTGGCATCGGCGTCCGCGCACTCGTCGAGCCTTGATGCCATCCATGATCCATGCCGAGCGAGCATGACCGCGACCTATATATGCTATGGGGTCAGGTACTCTAGTCTTGCCATCTAAATATCTATTGGCTAGTGGTTGATTAGTGTGGCACTAATTATGGTTAATAAGTGTGCCGCTGTGATGGAATGAACAGATCGTAGTAGTATATCACTAATGTTAGATGGATGTGCATGATGCATGGTGGAGATCAGATCGATCGATGTATGCACCCTTCTAGCTACCTAGTGACTGGATTACTGGAAAGACCCTTCTATATTACTACTATGTGTTTCTGTGAGCTGTGACAGACTGTTATATATAGCTGATGTGATGTGTTTGTGGCTCTTTTTTGTTCTTCTTTATTTTTGTGAGATTTGCAAAGAGTAGATCGACAAATGTGCAATGCTGCTGAAATGTTCTAATTTAGGGTCCGAATAACTGCCACACGTGTGGCATGGACGGGAACCCGCCCGCACGCCTCGTGTGGCATGGACGGGAACCGGCCCGCACGACCACGTCCGCGCGCACAAAACCACGGCCCGCACGTCCGGTGCGTGGCAACCCCGCCCGCACTGCCCCGTGTGGCATGGACGGGAACCGGCCCGCACGACCACGTCCGCGCGCACAAAACCACGGCCCGCACGTCCGGTGCGTGGCAACCCCGCCCGCACTGCCCCGTCCGGGCCACACGACCCGCTGCCCGCACAACCTAGCCGTTCCCGTCCTCCGCTCGATCGCCTCTCTCGACTGCCGCCATCGTCCCCCACCTCTCGACCCCTACCTCCGTCGCCGGCCTTCTCTGGTTGCCATGGCAACCAGAGCAGATCCGTAGGGCAAACCCACCGCAAACCACACCCCAACCCTCCCCACCCCCAGCCCCCCACTACAACCAGCCCTTCAGAGACGACCAGCTAAAATCAGGTGAAAATCTCCCTATCTCATCCTTCTCATCCTTCAGGCTGAAAAATCTCCCCGATCTTGTACTGGATCCA
>NW_021266972.1:0-968 GCF_002162155.2 Triticum dicoccoides
GTCCACTCGAACTTCTTATCTTTCTTGAGGAGTTCGGTTAGAGGTTTGGCAACCTTGGAGAAGTTCTCGACAAAGCGACGACAATAGCTCGCTAAGCCTAGAAAACTCCGAACTTGCTTGACCGATTCAGGTGGAGTCCAGTTAAGGACGGCTTGAACTCGCTCAGGGTTAACAGCAATACCTTTACCAGATATTACATGACCCAGATAGGTCACTTCTGACAACCAGAATTCACATTTAGAAAATTTGGCATAAAGGCGATGCTCTCGAAGTTTCTGCAACACTAGCCTTAGATGTTCGGCATGTTCTTCCTCGTTCTTGGAGTAGATGAGTATATCATCGAGGTAAACCACAACGAATTTATCCAAATACTCCATGAAGATTGAGTTCATTAACCGAGAAAAGGTGGCTGGAGCGTTGGTTAAACCGAAGGACATGACGGTGTACTCGTATTGGCCGTAACGAGTAACAAAGGCCGTTTTAGGAATGTCCCCGTTTCTGATTTTGATTTGATGGTAGCCCAACCTCAAATCCATTTTGGAGTAGACTGAGGATCCAGCGAGCTGATCGTACAGGTCGTTGATCCTGGGAAGTGGATATTTGTTCTTGATTGTGACCAAATTGACAGGTCGGTAATCTACAACCATCCGGTCCGTACCATCCTTCTTCTTGACGAATAGGACGGGGCAAGCCCACGGAGAAGAGCTAGGTCGGATGAAACCCTTTTTCAAGGACTCATCGAGTTGTTTCTTAAGCTCGGCTAGTTCTAGGGGTGCCATCTTATAAGGTCTTCTAGCAATCGGAACGGTTCCTGGAATGAGGTCTATTACGAACTCAACATCCCTGTCAGGTGGAACACCTGGCAATTCTTCTGGGAAGACATCCGGGAAGTCACGGACTACCGGAACGTCCTCAAGGTCTGGCAAAGGGCTGGCGTTAAGAGAATATAATTGTCGCTTGGCTATTCG
>NW_021266973.1:0-979 GCF_002162155.2 Triticum dicoccoides
CAATAGCTCGCTAAGCCTAGAAAACTCCGAACTTGCTTGACCGATTCAGGTGGAGTCCAGTTAAGGACGGCTTGAACTCGCTCAGGGTTAACAGCAATACCTTTACCAGATATTACATGACCCAGATAGGTCACTTCTGATAACCAGAATTCACATTTAGAAAATTTGGCATAAAGGCGATGCTCTCGAAGTTTCTGCAACACTAGCCTTAGATGTTCGGCATGTTCTTCCTCGTTCTTGGAGTAGATGAGTATATCATCGAGGTAAACCACGACGAATTTATCCAAATACTCCATGAAGATTGAGTTCATTAACCGAGAAAAGGTGGCTGGAGCGTTGGTTAAACCGAAGGACATGACGGTGTACTCATATTGGCCATAACGAGTAACAAAGGCCGTTTTAGGAATGTCCCCGTTTCTGATTTTGATTTGATGGTAGCCCAACCTCAAATCCATCTTGGAGAAGACTGAGGATCCAGCGAGCTGATCGTACAGGTCGTTGATCCTGGGAAGCAGATATTTGTTCTTGATTGTGACCAAATTGACAGGTCGGTAATCTACAACCATCCGGTCCGTACCATCCTTCTTCTTGACGAATAGGACGGGGCAAGCCCACGGAGATGAACTAGGGCGGATGAAACCCTTTTTCAAGGATTCATCGAGTTGTTTCTTAAGCTCGGCTAGTTCTAGGGGTGCCATCTTATAGGGTCTTCTAGCAATCGGAACGGTTCCTGGAATGAGGTCTATTACGAACTCAACATCCCTGTCAGGTGGAACACCTGGCAATTCCTCTGGAAAGACATCCGGGAAGTCACGGACTACCGGAACGTCCTCAAGGTCTGGCAAAGGGCTGGCGTTAAGAGAATATAATTGTCGCTTGGCTATTCGGGTCAAGACATTGACTATCTTCCCCGAAGGATGGGTGAGTTGAACAGTCCTAGAGAAGCAATCAATTTGGGCATGATGAGCTGACATCCAGT
>NW_021266974.1:0-866 GCF_002162155.2 Triticum dicoccoides
CCCCCCCCTAAACCTGTTTTCTGTTTAATTTGTATTGTTTTATTTTTTTTGTGCTTTATTTTAATTTTGAAGGAGTTTCATATATTCTACGGTACTACATACATGCATATGAATGTACAATTTCAAATAAATTTGAAATTAGAACCAAAAAGAATTCAAGAGGAATATACAATATATATTCAATATCATCGGATGACCATATACAATTTTGAACAAGTTTCCATACATGATTTAATGCATATAAAGTTCTACGTCCTCGTAATAGTGTTCTCCTTTAGGATGGATGACTTCCCTGCTGAACCATCCAGCTAGTTCCTCTTGAAGTGGTCGGAAGCGACCTTCTGGACTAAGCATCCACCGGAGGTTATTCCTCTGAGCATTGGTATCACTCGGAACCCGCTCAGAGGTGTATCTCCGGATCATCTCACAGACATAGTATCCACATAGATTGGTCTCCGGTGGCTGAATATCCCCAGCATTCTTAGCCTTTGACCTTTTGAATTCTAGCTCTTTTTTGAATTCACCGACCTTTGTATCTACGAACCGTCTCCAAACCCTACGAGGCAAAGAAAATTAAATGAACAAGAGAGTTATTAGTTACTTGATATTAGGAAATGAACGAAATAGGCCGATCGATATAGAGCGCAAATGAATGAAAATAATTACTTCTGCAGCATTCTTCTCATGCCGCCCCAAAGCTTTGGATCCATATTCACAGAGTCGTGGACGAGACATTCTGAGGTGTTAACTTTAATTACTAGCAGAATCCAGTGGAACCTGCGGACACGATACATGCACAGTACGTCATGCATAACTCATCGATTAGCCGGCCACATACCATGCATGGAGTAAACAAAAGAGAATGT
>NW_021266975.1:0-1285 GCF_002162155.2 Triticum dicoccoides
GCCATCGTGCTCCACATCTCACTAGGAGCACGTAGCACGCTCCAACACCCCCCCTAACACCCTGCAACACCGTTCCCGTGCACGACCGAACCCCGGCCGCCGCAGCCGAGCTCGCCGCCGTCGACTCCGGCCACCCCGACCCCAACGGACTCCGCCAAGAGCCGCGGGTCGTCCTCAGCTTCACTCCGGTGGCCTCCGCGGTTCATTTGGTGGCCGAAACGACCAAAACCACTATCGCCGCCGCACTGATGGTCGCCGCCGGCCAGAACTCCGGCGAGCTGACATGGCCTAGTTAATTAGCCACTAAACCACCACCTACTGACGCTGACAAGTGGGCCCCAGGGCTTAGTCAAAGCTAACCAGCCCGGGTCAACACGGGATTAGCCCCTGTGTCACTGACGTGTGGACCCCACACATCAGGTTTGACCCGAGCCAGCCCTGTTGACCTGCTGATGTCACTGTGACGTCAGGCTGACGCAGTAAATGATATTTCTGGATTTAAATTAAATCAGGAAATTCCAGAATATTAATTAAACTTCAAAAATTCATAACTTTTATTCTGTAACTCCAAATTGGACAAATTATATATGAAAAATGATCAGAAAAATCCAATCTATCCATCTGTACTATTTTCATGCATGATCCAACAAGTTAAATGGATGTTTTAATCAGAACAAGGAAAAGCACTTTAAAGGGCCATATTTGAAATTGAAATTTGAATCTTTGACTCAAATTTGTTCAAACCCTTCTGGCTTTAGTTGCATTAGCCCAACACACTCATATTGCCATGTTTCATGCATGCATCATATTGTTGCACATTGTTTGGTGATGCATGTGTATCGTTATCCTTTACGACAGGATCTGTCCCCGAGGAGTACCGTGACTACCCTAACGAAGAACCGTATCCGTGCATCGAACCATCAGGCAAGCAACCAACCATTTGATCATATCGATACAATCCCATGTTCTCGCTCCTGCTCTCTTTTACTGCATTAAGACAACGCGATTCAAACTGCTGTGTGCTACGGTAGTTGAACCCATTTCCTCTGCATGACCTGTCATTGCCACAGTAACTAGATGAAACCCACTAGCATGTGTAGGAGTTGATTGAGCCATATGTATGTGTTGTTCCTACCTTGCTATGCCTGCTATGCTTAGAGTCGTGTCAGGTCTGGTTCATCTGGGTGATGGGCTAGAGTGAAATGATTATGTCGGTAATGAGAGTGGTGTGGTGAACACGATTTGGTAAAGGTATCGATGAGAGGCCATGTAGGAGTACATGGTG
>NW_021266976.1:0-1311 GCF_002162155.2 Triticum dicoccoides
CAAAATTTAGTCCCCTTCAATACCAACAAATGATTTTTTTCATGAACTTTTTTGACTAAAAATAATCGGAAATAAGCCAAACATTTTTATTAGACTATGAGTTGAAGTTTTCAATCAGTTTGTAGGTTTGTTTGTTTCACTTTACATATGGTTTGTTTTCGTTGCAGACAAGGCTATCTTTATTTGTTTTAGTACTCAGAATGTAGCATGTTACTGAAATACCTTATTCCCCTCAACTTTTTTGATGGGCGTGATTGGGAAGAGGTATGAGTGCGAAAAGATTTTTTAAATGATGCATCAAAAATGATAAAATATTTGAAATGCGATAACATCCTTAATTCATATCAGGTATGGACGACGGCAAACAGACGAGCAGTACATTCTTCCGGTAGTACGATACATGGAATCTAAAAACCAAAATAATAATATTGAAAATAACCAGATCTAAATCAGCTTTTGTCAGATGAAAAATATAAAGATGGCAAGTAGCAAAACGTAAGAAAAACACTCAAACGCCCCCGCTCTAGTAAAGTGGGGGGGGTGTTAAAAAAACTACAGGAAATCAAGATACAAGGTTTCAGCGACAAGCGATAGCCCTACCATTACAGGTAGCAACGACAACAGGAAGCAAAAAGAACAGCTACCCATGACGAGGGGCCATTGAGTCGGACAACAGCCACGCATAGCCGTCAGTCACAGGGACCATGCACGGCACGACGACGCCATCACTCCCGCTTACATAATGCAGACGGTAAACTTGCTGCAACCCAAGCATAGATGAGTCGAGACCCGTGCCGTCTACGTACCCTGCAACCCACAGAGTGGTAGACGGCACGGGCTCGCTCACCAGGGGGCGCCGTGCGGGACGCCGGCCAGTGTGCAGTGACGGAGGAGCAGGGAGGATCTCAAGCACGCCGTCCACATGGATGAGGACGTGCCGCCTTCGAAGGAGTCCGCTCCCGTACACCTGGTTTTGCAGCTGCTCCACTTCCACAAACCAATCTGGCAGATCGATGTCGTCGAGCTCCTCATCCAGCGCCCAGTCATGGGCGATGTCGAGACGCCCAACACGCGGGATGATGTCGGGGTGATCAACCTCTGCGTGTAGGACGTAGAACGACATGCCCCTGCGCATGTACGTCTCGCGCTCGATCGAGACTATCCGGCACATGGGAAGGAGTTTCTTCGCCGTCTCCAGCGACCAAGCCTGAGGAGGGACACGCTCCAGTAGGACGCGCACACGGTACAGTGGCTGTAAGAGCTCGGCGTCGATGTCGGGCGTCCACTCCTGGACGCGGAACGGCGTGGCCT
>NW_021266977.1:0-925 GCF_002162155.2 Triticum dicoccoides
CAACGCCGAGTACGGCTTTATTTTCAAGAAGGGGAGGATGATGAGGACATGACTACCTTGGATATGACCAAAAATATTGCATATATGCATATTTGTCAGGTGATTTCTAGTGCAAACTATTCAATAATCTATTTATGTTATCCAGAACAAAAATACTTCACACACTTTTGTGTTTTGTCTAATTGCAGGTGTATGGGACATTTGTACAATCCACATATGAAGATAAGGAAGAAAGAGATGTTTATTTGCTGTCCAAAAAGTTCTCTCACGTCACTTTTGGCCCAAGAGAAGATAGAGTCCAAGTCTCTCACGTTCTGGATTCAGATTCGGACTGCACAGACACACCTGACTCAAAACGCACATAAGTTTTTCATACGGACTCCGAATTGGGTGATTCTTTTTTTGTTGGAAACTAGATTTCGTGCACTTTCCAACCCAATTGGAATCACCTTCAAATTCGTTCGGAGCGTTGAATTGTGGACGAAACAATCTGATGATGCAGCAGAATCCGAGTCAAACTACAAGTCCAAAGGTGTTACATCACCTCCACTTGGGCCCATTGGCCTTGTACGACCTAGATTTAGTTTTAGGCTGCCTTGGGACGTCCTCCCACCTCCTTGGCCGCCACCCCTTGCTCCTATATAAGTAGATCCATCTAGTAGCTTTTCCTTGGGATTTGTTTAGTTAAAAGTTAGCCAACGCAACTTCGTGTACTTCGTTTGTGTCCAACGACCAGACCAAGACCGCTTTCGGATCCCCACCTTTATCAATACTTCATACATATTTGCAATATTCAGATTGCTTTTATCATATTCTTGCTCGTTCTTCGATTGCTTGCAGGAATAGACCTTCGTGGTCAGGTTGATCGTGCACCGGCGTGGTCAATAACCTCTGGAGATTGGTTTAGCGATTGCTAAGGCGCAAC
>NW_021266978.1:0-2801 GCF_002162155.2 Triticum dicoccoides
CTTTTACTCAAACTACGACCGGCGGACAAAATAGGGTCACGTGGTGGAAATGGCCTAATAGCCCCCGCCGCACTCTACCCGCCGAACAACACCACCCATACCGATCCATCGTGCACAACACCTACCGGTGATGGCGTGCAACAACGAGTCGCGCGGTAGCGGCGGCGCTGCTAGCGGTTACTACCCAAGGTCAAGGTCTTTCTTAAGACTAGACCCAATGGGGAGTAACTTAGACTATTAACATTACATTTTACTAGGCTATCTTACTACCTTCACAGTGGGTAGTAACATATGTGTGTTGTCATGTTATGATACATTTATTAGCCTACAGACTCATATCGTCTTGTTATGTGTGATGTTACAATAACTAGCTAAGTTAGCACCATCACCTCTCTCATCATTAAATATGTGCCACATAAGCAAAAATTATTTTAAAAAAGTGTGATGTTACTAGTGATGTTACTCCCACTGTGGCCAGCCTAAGAGGTTGAAAGTTATTATGCAATCATCATTAAAATTAAATGGTATATCCTTCCGCAAATGCTTAGTTGACGGTTTGGACACTTAAAGAATAATCGAAATAAAAAGTGTTTAAAACCTGCATGGCCACATAAACTCCTTATTTTTTCACATCGGGTGGATATGACAATCTCTAAATCCTTCTAATTTTTTCTTTATCTACCTCTGTTACCATAAACTGGCATTTTCCCAATTAAGAATTTGAAAGCTGTCCTCTAAACTTTGTTAACATTATCTATTTAATTGTGAAATAAAGTTTCATAGAAATAGAAATCATCCATAAATGCATACATTATTTTGCTCAACAGAATTTGTAAAATAGCAGTCATACGTTGCAGAAAAGGAGCAGGTGCATTACATATCCCAAACGGCATTCGACGATACACATAAATACTATATAGTCATCGTTATGTAGTACAAACATCTCTCTCCTATCAATTTCTACCTTTGTTTCTAAAAAAAGACGTTAGTCTAAGTCAACGCTCTGTAACTAGGCCAATCTTATAAAGAATATGAATATTTACAAGATTTAATAAACATGCCATGAAAATATATTATATGGCGAGTCCAGTGACAGTCTTTTGGTATTCATATTTTCATATAAATAATTGGTAAAACATACTATATGTTTACTACTTACTTAATTTATGCATGTTCTTTTGAGAATGGAGGGACTATTTTTATTAAGGTTCTATACATCATATATTCTGTGTGAATTCCAAATTCCTGGTTTGTCTATCACTAATAATGACGTATATATGTTATTAAACTATGTACATTAACTTATCACTAAATCCCTTAAATTTGTGCCGGACGCATTGCACAGCAACTACTTGTATTCAGACTGCATGGCCCTTGTTCTGATATGATGGACAACTGAACGCAGCTAGAGACCAATTAACCTGTAGTAATTCTAAGATACTGATAAATGTAGATGAAATATTTCAACGGAACAAGATGTTGTTTCTGGTACGAGTACGAATACTGCGAAATGAGCAAAGTATTCTTGCTTATCATTTAGCATGTGGCCCAGCAATAGGCGTGGAGCTGTGAAACCTTCGTGCCTGCATGCTGTCAGCCCGCAGCGAGTGCACTCGGGTTGGACCACTAGCAGGTAAATTGATGATGACTTCACGTACTCATTTGGATAGTTTGAGATAAACTTTCACAATCAATGGTATCATTTGGGTTCCTTTTAGAAATCTTAGAATGATTATGTTATTTTTTAGCTTTAAGATTAGTTCATTATTATATCTTTGTTTGTACTCTATGTTCTCGTACATTTTTACAGTTTTCTTAGCTGTTTTTTGTGATGCATCACCAAACACGCCAATCTCCATGTTGAACATAATCAATCTTAGTATAGGGTTGTATCCTGTTACTGCATACATGTAGAAATCAAAGTCAAGTAGGTTTATGAAACTGTATCGGGCAGTTGCGACATTAAAGTAGCGAGCTCAGGAAAATTAGGTTAGTGATTATTGTATGTATTGAACATCACGACATGGTTACGTGGTCCTAGATAAGGAGACATATTAACAACATACACCCGCGAAATAATGTACGTCTTCCAAACTAGCTGTAGCTGTTGTAGCTTTTATGTTCAATTATTTGGTGCGACTAGATCCAATTTATTTAAAAGGCTTATTGGTAGTGTCGCAACAATCAATGGGTCTATAATAACAATCTTATTATCCAACCTAACAAAAAAAGTTTTTTAATAATTTAGAGAGATACTGGCAGCATGATGGTTGTGAGATAATAGTGGGTGGATCTAGAGGTCAATCCTAAGTTAAATAGTGGGTGAAGCTAGATGCGATTGAATACACAGACTTAATGTCACAGCTAGTAGCTCGTTCATGGCGGGGTTGGCTTCTATTTTTGTCGCCTGCTCTGCTGTGCGCCACTCTTCATCGTCTTGGACCATGCATATATCCCTGAGCTCTATTGGTCGGTGGTGGAGGCATGGTCGGCTCGGATGTTTTGACCCGTCACCACACTGTACTTTTTTGAGCTGGAAGTATAGATCCGAGCGAGCGAATACTAATGACAACTGTGAATTATCTGCTCGGATGTTTTGACCCGTCACCACACTGTACTTTTTTGAGCTGGAAGTATAGGTCCGAGCGAGCGAATATCAACCTCTGTGTAATGGCAACAGTGAGCATACGCGCTGCCATGTTTGGAAGACGTACATTGCACCCTGCAAATAATGACACTGTGCTACTTCCTTCACATTCTTTCTTTTTATGCATGCAGGCATATTAATGATTCCGGTTAAC
>NW_021266979.1:0-1204 GCF_002162155.2 Triticum dicoccoides
AAATGCGACCAGATGATTTTTCTCCTGATAAGTTAATTCGGAGCCTTCGGTGTAGTAGGTTTTGTCTACCATCTTCCGCACATTCTTTGAAGAATGAAAATAAGTTGTCGATAGAAATAAGTTGTCAACTATTTTGAAATAAACAATATAAATTACTTAATAACTATGTTAAGCTCACATGGGGGAAGAATTGGAGGTGTATCCACAAGGACGCAAATCGAAGGTCTCTCTTGCTCGATTGTAGGATCACCAAGATCCATGGTGACAAGCATACCCTCATCAAAACCATACATCTTGCAAAGTGATTCCCACTTTTTGCAACCAAAATGGATTACACTCTCAGCATTGTACAGCTTTACTTGAAAATCCACACCATGATGGGTACTTAGGATAATTTTTTTGGTTTCCATACTTTCATGGTCTTCAAAACCCATCCTCTCCAAGACATAGCGTCTTGCATAGCATGGGATAAGCTAGTCAAATTGGAAAAGATGAAAAATATACGTTAAAATAGTTGAAGTCGTGCTTAATTACGAAAAAACTATTGTCGTCGTTGCGTACCGTATGAACATCGAAGGTCTCCTCGAGCATAATGCTGAAGCGCCGATCTTCGTCCAGCTCAATGAACCTGGCGCACATACCTCGGTCGTCGTGGCACCAGTCGCACTCCCCCGGGCGGTTTTCGTCGTCCGAGTACAACATTTCCGGCCTATGTTCATAATTCAAATATTAAACTAGATCATTATTATTAATCACGGGTTGACTATCGATGATGCACGTAGCTCCTCCTTTCATTCCTGAGTGCATTATTACACCAGAATTGTCTAGCACACGGGAATGAAGGAGAACTTATCCAATATGAGCATTCAATAAGCAAAACCAAATCATAAAATAACCAAAACCAAATCATAAAATAAAGTAGTATTCAAATTAGCATGCATTCAATAATTATAAGCAAAAGTACATCATCTCTTGGTGTCCGTACATCATCGAATATTATCACTAATATAGCATCACTAATACAACTAGAACCGTAGCGCCCGATGGGTATCGTCGCGGGCGGTGGACACCCAAAGATAAGGAACCATCAGAGGATCATACATCCAGTGAGATCCCTGAAGAACCTGCCAGGTATTGTCGAACCTGCCCTCCAATGCAACCATGTAGCGACGGACGTGCCCGTCCTCCTCGCTGACACGCTGAC
>NW_021266980.1:0-1131 GCF_002162155.2 Triticum dicoccoides
GTAGAATAAGTGATGAGCTAAGCATACGATTTGTTGTTCCTTCCATTCTTTCGCTTGTATTCTTGTCCCTTCCATTCTTTCGCTTGTCTTATCCTCGAACAGAACATGGTATTGTTTTGTACTGTATTTGTTGGCACTTTGAGATGAACTTGCATCATAAACATCGAGTTAAATGAAAAATCCTTCGGTTTTTGATTTAAAAATTGAGTTAATATAGTCCACAACATTACATATTTTTATTTGAACTTGGCCTATGTTTATGCCCAGTTTGTGTTAATTATCTTGAAGTTAGTCTCTGTTACTCGTTTACTGTCGTTCTTGTTTGTTAAGGAATGGTGTGGTACAATGTATATGCTGGCAGAATTTTCTCTAGCAAACAACGCTGATGCAAGTACATCTTCATTCTGCTGTACTCATTGTTTCTTTAGCAACTAGCATGCTAATCTTTTTCAACGATTACCTTGAAATGAACTTCATTACTGCCTTCTTGTCTAATTCAATGATTGACTGACTTCTTCATATAGTTGTATAAATAATCCTTCTGTTTTCCCTTCTTCTTTGGGTTTGCAAGATAACAATTTAGTTGATGTTGAGTTTTTTTGGTTATTATTGTACTACTGTATTTACAGAAATGCGTGTACACAGAATTGCAATCTGATGTTGAGTTTTGGCTTCAGATTTAGGAGTGTTCAATCGGCTCCATAGTGCATTTGTTAAGTCTCAATTTTTTAGTGTTATTACTAGCATATTATCTAATTCTCGGTATTATTCAACATCTTCTCTGTCTCAATTCTTTATCACTTCTATTGAAGTGTGGATCATTTAATTGTATAAAATGGTCTTGCCTTTGAGTGTTCTTATTTTACATTACATGCAAAAAGAAGTTTATTGATAGAAATTAGCTTTAATTGATGAAGTATGCCTACGGTATAACTTTTTTCATGTTTTATTAACTCTGAACTACATTGTATTGTATGGAATCATCCATTTTGATATACAAGCCATGTCATGTGCATATAAACTTGATTTTGTTGTTGTACTTGATGAATATTAAATGATTTGTCCATCCTTTGTTTGAAAATGAAGTTGACCTTTCTATGTTTGGATGATAAAATGCAACATTTATAAACA
>NW_021266981.1:0-2029 GCF_002162155.2 Triticum dicoccoides
ATGCATAGGCGCGCAGCGCCGCAGCCAGAGCGTGCCCACCAGGCACATCGATGCAGCAAGGCTGCATGCATTGCATGCATGCACGTTTTGCTTGCAGTGACACACCACTACACGAACATGATTTTTTTATCGATAAAACTGCACACACATGCCTTTACGGGCTTTTACAAAGAATATTCCTAACTATAACACTCCCCCTCCCCCCATTTTTAGGGTACATCCAATCCAAAATCTCCACCATGACACCCCGTTGAATCCGTAAAAGACATCCCGTGTGTGTAACATCGCTCTTTTTTTATTTAACAGCAGCACATAGCAGCATAGCAGTAGGCAGTAACACACTTGCACATTTATGTAGCACGTCTCGCTTGCTGTGACACACTCTGCGTGCCATGACGCACTGGCACGCGTGCCCGGCATAGCAGCCCAGGCACGGCCCACTTAGCCTCATGTTGTGCTGGCCCATGACATGCCAAGCACGGGCTATCACGCCAGCCCGATTAAAAGACCCGTTTGGCTAGGTTTGGGTCTGATCCAGATTTAATGTCGCTTTCTGGAAAAAAAAGATTGAAGGTTGTTCAGGACGAATAGACCACTATTGAAAAAGGCTTATAGGTGAATCTCAATAAGTGGCGGGCGAGATGAGGCACCTGTTACAGTTAATTTTGAAAAGTAGAAGTGACGGGTAACAAAACCTGTCTGCCACAGTAAACTGATTAACTGTGGCAGGCGCAAAGGACCACCCGTCACACATATGTTCACCCGGACGGGACTCGTCTGCGTAACTCAGCTGTGATGGGCAATACCTAGCGCCCGTCACAGGCAGATGCCCTAGCAGTGGCAGGCAACTTCTAGCAACCGCCACTAGTTATCCTTGCCAGCCGTCCCGTTTTGTTAGAACATAGTTGTGGCAGTCGCTAGTTGCCGCCCGTCGTAGCATGAACACATTTTATCCCCACGCGCACCCTGTCATCCCCCTCACTTCACTCGCCCTAACTGTCCCATGGATCTCGCTTTGGGCGCCATCGTCGCCTCTGCCTCGTCGTACTCTTCATCAGCCCCATCGGACCCGCCATCCTCTCGGCCACCCTCGTCAGCGCCGCTGTCCTGTTCCTCACCCCCGTCGGCCCTGCCGTCATGTTCGCCGTCCACGTCGGCCCTGCCATCGCCATCGCCATGGGATCTGGTACGATCTCGTCGCGGCCGTCGTCGCCGTCACCCACACCAACAACCGTGGTCGTGGCCGCCACCCACATCGGTAGGGGAGCTAGGGTTAGAGTTAGAGTGCGTGAGTTAGGGGCCGGGTTACGGCTAGGGTTTGTAGATCATAGATTGGAGTTACATTATTTGTTCGTAGGTTGTAGGAATTTTGTTATTCATATTCTTAGATCGTACATCGTAGATTATATGAACTTTAAAGTATAGTTTATGCCCAAATTTCATGTAGTGACGTTGATAATTGTTAGTTACACTCTTTGTTTGTAGATTATAGGAACTTTCTTATTCATATTCGTAGATTGTAGACCGTAGATTATATGAACTTTCTTTACAGGGATTCATAATAAGAGCTAGTGTTTTGGCGAAATGTTGATTTATTTTTGTTTCCCCAAATTTCTAGCACTTAATATGTCCATTTTAAAGCATAGTTCATGCCCAAATTTCTATGTAGTGATGTTGATATTGTTAGTTAGACTCTTTGTTGAGGTAATATCACTGGAAGACATAGAACTTGCGCCGAATGTTCTGTTTGGTGTTAGAACTTCGAAAATATGGATTTGTGATATCTAACTTGACACAATACTACTAGGAAAAAGCCTATCTACAGAGGTATATCAGTAGTGCTGGTTAAAATAGGGTGCTACTGCTACTTTGTAGTAGCGTGTTCCAGAAAAGCGCGCTATAGCTACAACTATAGTAGTAGCGCGTGTGCAGCAAAAAGTGCTACCACTATAATTCCCACCGTGTTGGCGGTAGGCTAGGAATAGTAGTAGCGATTCCGCGCAAAGCACGCTACCACTATGGTCGTTGT
>NW_021266982.1:0-1337 GCF_002162155.2 Triticum dicoccoides
GCCAGGTAAGTGGCCCAGGTGGCCTTCTCTCCCTTTTATTTCTGTTCTGTTTCTCTTTTCTATTTCTGCAATTTGTTTTTGATTTGATTTAAAATATCAAATCATTTTATAAAATCCTGGAAATAATTATGGGTGCTTTCTGAATTATTTCAGTGACCCTTAACAATTTCCAACATTTATTTGAACATTTAAATTATTTATAGTATTTAAATGCCCAAAGTCAAATACAATATGGTTTATTCCAAAAATCCAAAAATGTCTTGGAAAAATATCCATCATCTCTGGATATGGTTTTCACCCTTTTCCAGTAATCATGAACATTTTTGCAAACCAATTTGGGTTCTGTGAAAATATTTTGAAGTTGAACCTATTTGCAATGCTTTGGTGCTAGGGCTTGGTCATCCCCATTTCAAATTTCATAAAATTTAAACATGTTGCATAGATGCTAAAACAAAAACAAACAAGGGCTGATCTGGGGCTGTGACAGCTCACCCCCACTAAACAAAAATCTCGTCCCGAGATTCAAGTGTAGGGTAAGGTGAAGGGGGAGCGCAAACTCGCACAATCTTCACGATCCAGGTTGCACTTCATAGGAACGTTGATTCGATCACCATCATTGTCTTGAAGTCTTGCTCTGAGAAATCCTGTCAACATGACATGGAGGGAAGAAGAATCTAGAAGGGTCGATCTCCTCGAAGATCGAACAACTCACGGAATGAGACATAGGACCATCTCTCGGGTTGAGACACGAGATACACATCAAGAGGGGTGGAAAGAAACGGATGACGAAGGTTCACTAGGTAGACAATAATTCCACACTTAAGAAGGTGGTAAACGATTGTCCACGTAGCGAGGAGTTGAGTTGCTATGATACCATGACGAAACATCCTGGAGGAGGGTGATTCGTAGATTATTACCCTAAGTGGCAAAAAGAATTACCTTTGATTCAGAGATCATTGAAACTCTTTAAACCAGCCTAGGACAATTCTCGAGCGATCGTTTGGAGGGGGTCGGTAGAATGGCATACTCGGACTTGGATGATGTGGATTACCTTGTTGAAGACAACGTAATGGATGAATTTGCTTATCACCGGAAATGGAAGAGACCCATGGTAGAATGGCACATTGGCGGTGCAAGCTGGGAACAAAATGCAAATGCTGGGAATGATTCTGGTAACTGGGGAAGAACCCAACAATAGAGAGTGAATTCACTGTTTGAATAGGTCATAGCATTGCCGAGGAAACTGAGAGCAAACCCAGTTAGTGCCGATGATAACACGTAGCGCTTGTGCGTGCTCTCAAGAACTTGAGCATTTCCACATTCATCAAGGTTTTACC
>NW_021266983.1:0-1237 GCF_002162155.2 Triticum dicoccoides
TGGTCGAGCTTTAAGTCTTAACTTCGTACCTTACAACTCAGGCAAGAACTCCTTCTTTGACTGGTCCATCTTGAACACCTTCAAGATCATGTCAAGGTATGTGCTCATTTGAAAGTATTATTAAGCATTTTGATCTATCCTTATAGATCTTGATGCTCAATGTTCAAGTAGCTTAATCCAGGCTTTCCATTGAAAAACACTTTCAAAATAACCCTATATGCTTTCCAAAAATTCTACGTCATTTCTGATCAACAATATGTCAACAACATATACTCATCAGAAATTCTATAGTGCTCCCACTCACTTCTTTGGAAATACAAGTTTCTCATAAACTTTGTACAAACCCAAAATTTTTGATCATCATCAAAGCATACATTCCAACTCCGAGATGCTCACTCCAGTCCTTAGAAGGATTGCTGGAGCTTTGCATACTTATTAGCATCTTTCGGGATTGACAAAACCTTCCGGTTGTATCACATACAACCTTTCCTCATTAAAATCGTCGAGGAAACAATGTTTTACATCCTATCTGCAAGATTTCATAAATAATGCAGTAATCACTAATATAATTCCAACAGACTCTTAGCATCGCTACGAGTGAGAAAATCTCATCGTAGTCAACTCCTTGAACTTGTCGGAAAACATCTTAACAACAAGTCGAGCTTTCTTAATGGTGACATTTACCATCATTGTCCGTCTTCCTTTTGAAATCCATCTGTACTCATTAGCCTTACGACCATCGAGCCGTTCTGCCAAAGTCTACACTTTGTTTTCATGCATGGATCCTCTCTCGGATTTTATGGCCTCAAGCCATTTATCGGAATCCGGGCCCACCATCGCTTCTCCATAGCTCGTAGGTTCATTGTTGTCTAGCAACATGACCTTCAAGACAGGATTACGTACCACTCTGAAGTAGTACGCATCCTTGTCATCCTACGAGGTTTGGGAGTGACTTGATCCGAAGTTTCATGATCAATATCATAAGCTTCCACTTCAATTGGTGTAGGTGCCACAGGAACAACTCCCTGTGCCCTGTCACACACTAGTTGAAGAGACGGTTCAATAACCTCATCAAGTCTCCACCATCCTCCCACTCAATTCTTTCGAGAGAAACTTTTCCTCGAGAAAGGACCTGATTCTAGAAACAATCCATATTGCTTTCGGATCTGAATTAGGAGGTATACCCAACTGTTTTGGGTTTCCTATGAAGATGCATTTTATCCGCTTTGGGTTCGAG
>NW_021266984.1:0-1122 GCF_002162155.2 Triticum dicoccoides
CACCGCCGCCTCCGCCCGCGGGCCTCCGCGCCACCGCGCCGGGCGCCACCGCCCCGGCGACCACCGGATCCGCCCCGGCCGGCCTCCTCCCGCGTCTCCGGCGGCCAAGTTCCGGCCAGCTACAGTGTTCCCCGGCGTTCCTCGATCCGCGTGCCGATCTGATCTGGATCTGGTCTAGGTTGACCTCTCCCCGAAACCCTAATCTCCCAGATTTTTATGCATTCTTTGACTTCTTGTATCTCCGCAACCGTAGCTCTGTTTTGGGCATATGATATATCAAAATCTTCGCCTCGACATGTACATCATTTCATTCCATTGCATCATTTGCATTTGAGTTCATCTTGATACCCAAAATGCTGTTAGAAGGAGGCTTCGTGAGTTAAATTGCAGATCCGTTAGTTCATCATGCACTTTTGTCATTTTTGCTATGTTTAATTCGTGCATGATATGCCTGTGCCCCTTTGGGATGAATTGTTAAGCATTTTTCTTCTTTCCAGAGGTGTCACCTATGCATTTTTAGGATGTGTGTGTTGTCTTGTGCAAGCTTTTGAAGAGAGGTACCTGAGAATGCAGATTTCAGGGACTTAGTGACTTTCACTAAGTCTGGGATATTTTAGTTCATGATGCTATATGTCCAGCTTGTTTCCTAGCGATCCGTGCCTCTTTTGAGGATGGTCAGTAAGGGAGTTTTGATATTTAAGTTATGCTCTATCCATCCATGTCTTTGTTTGCATATGTGGAGTGCTCTAGGTTGACTCAATCGAGCTCAACTTTTGCTTCGTTGTTAATCTGGGCAGATCGTCAACTTGTTTGCGATTTTGCCGATGCTACCGTTAGTGTTCCATGCATGCTATGCCTTCGTTCTTGCCATGTGTAGCTAGCACTTTGTGCCTTCTTGCTGGTTATATGCTTTCCTTGCCATGACTTGCACCGTAGTGAGTGCATCGAGCTCGTTTACATGCCTTCGTGAGTTATATTTCAGCGTGTCTCAGTTTTCACTAAGTCTGAAAACTGATTGTGTTCGAGCTATGTTCGTGAGCTCGGTAGAGTATTTTGTGGACCCTTTTGGCCCCAGGTCACTTTGGGTGTTTTATTAAGCTTGTTGAGTAGCTCCATGCCATG
>NW_021266985.1:0-1309 GCF_002162155.2 Triticum dicoccoides
GAACCATTCGTCCTAGCCAATGAGGTGGCACAGGTTTTCTATGTGAAGGACATGTCTACCAAGCCAAGAAAAAGAAAAGATAAGGAAGCGAATGCATCGTACGATGAGCCAAAGCGGCACATAGTTATTTCTGGGAAGAGAAACATCGTGGGAGTGGATGACAAGACAGACAAGTCAGAAGATTATGAAAAGTTTGATGAAATTGCTCCATTCACAGTGAATATTGACCCGAGCATCCCGTTAAATGATGAAGATTTTCCATGATTACGGCGCAAAGGGACACACGCGAAGAAAAAGTTTCACACCCAAAGATCTGGGATGTGATCGGCTTCACTAGCTATCATCACTTTCTTCTGTGTTTCGCACCGAGAGGGGAATCTCTGTAATAGTTAGGGTAGTTATGTGTTTTGGCATTTGAAATGCGAAGAAATTTTATGTGCAAACAAATTCTTTCATGCCTTTACTCATTTTTAAAGTTAAGTTATTCACAAACTAGTGATTCACACTAATTTCAAATAATTCAAAATTTAAACTATTCAAATTTGAAAACTACGGGCACTAACAGAAAGTTTGTAATTTTTTGTACCTAAAACAAAAATGTTCACAAAGAAACTCTAAATACACAAAAAAACAACACAAAAATAAATAAAGCAAAAAATAATTAAAAAAAGCCCTAACAGAAAGTTTGTAATTTTTTGTACCTAAAACAAAAATGTTCACAAAGAAACTCTAAATACACAAAAAAACAACACAAAAATAAATAAAGCAAAAAATAAAATAAAAAAAAGCCCGCCTACTAGGCCAGAGCGGCCTGCATACGACTAGAAACCCAACCTGTCGTTGGGCCAGGATGCTGGCCCGCAAAGGCCAAGTGGGCCCACAGGGCTGCAAAGAACACGTAGGCCCAGTAAGCCTGCTTTGGAGAGAAGCTCGAGAGAGCGACCGCATGGGGGTTTATAAACCAGTGCGGTTGCCCCTCGGCTAGCGAGGTGGGACTAAACTTGCCGCACCGCTCCTGCGCCAGCACAACCCCTTTAGTACCGGGTCGTGGCACAAACCGGTACTAAAGGGGGGGCCTTTAGTACCGGTTTGTGCCACCACCCGGTACTAAAGGGGGTCGCTTCCCGCCGCTTGGCCTGGCCAAAACAGGCCTTTAGTACCAGTTGGTGGCTCCAACCGGTACTAAAGGTGCCTTCTATATATACAACAGCTACGAAAATTTCAGTTTCCCTCTCTGTTTGTTCATCTGTTTCCGTCTCCGTCGCCGTCGCCGCCGCCCTCGATCGTCTCCGTCGCCGCTCGTCTCCGT
>NW_021266986.1:0-1246 GCF_002162155.2 Triticum dicoccoides
TTTCGAAATACATAAGTATAGGCTATTTTTAGAGTCCGTATGTGTGGGGAAACAAGAGATAGGGTTGATTTCGGACCCCTCCACCAAGGGCCACGAAATTCCCCCCTCTTCCTCCATATATACAGCCCTTAGGGCATCGTTTAGACTTTGGGTTTTGTTTAGATTAAAAGTTCGCCATAGCTGCAACTTCGCGTACTTCGTTTGTGTTCAACGACCAGACAAAGGCGTCACAGAACCCGACCTTGATCAATAAAGCTTTCATCTTATATTCGCAATATCCAGATTGCAATCTTAGTTTCTTGCTTGTTCTTCGTTTGCTCGCAGGAAACAGACCCTCGTGGTCAGGTTGATCGTGCTCCGGCGTGGTCAATAACCTCTCGGAGTTGGTTTAGCGATTGCTAAGGCGCGACGTCCTCGCACGTTCGTAGTCGGATCGTCAAAGTCGACTTCCACCAAAGCGATATCCATCATCTCATCGAAAGACGGGACACCTCCGCCTCTATCACGACTCAATCCTCATGGTTTATATATGCCTTTGCCTGTACCTAGTGTTCCTTGGGAGGATATATCTATGGACTTTGTTTTAGGTTTACCTCGAACAAAGAAGGGGAGGGATAGCATATTTGTTGTCGTGGATAGATTCTCGAAAATGGCACACTTTATACCATGTCATAAAAGCGATGATGATGTTAATGTTGCTGATTTGTTCTTTCGTGAAATTATTCGCTTGCATGGTGTGCCAAATACTATTGTTTCAGATCGTGATACTAAATTTCTTAGCCACTTTTGGAGATGTTTATGGGCTAAGTTGGGGACTAAACTGCTTTTTCGTACTACTTGTCACCCCCAAACTGATGGACAAACTGAAGTAGTCAATAGAACGTTGTCTACTATGCTTAGGGCTGTTTTGAAGAATAATAAGAAAATGTGGGAGGAATGCTTGCCTCATATTGAATTTGCTTATAATCGTTCATTGCATTCTACTACTAAGATGTGCCCTTTTGAAGTTGTGTATGGTTTCCTACCTCGTGCACCTATTGATTTCTTGCCTCTTCCATCTTCGGAGAAGGTTAATTTTGATGCTAAACAACGTGTTGAATTGATTTTAAAAATGCATGAGTTAACTAAGGAAAACATTGAGCGTATGAATGCTAAATATAAACTTGCTGGAGATAAGGGTAGAAAACATGTTGTGTTTGCACCTGGAGATCTTGTTTGGTTACATTTGCGTAAGGATAGATTTCCT
>NW_021266987.1:0-1079 GCF_002162155.2 Triticum dicoccoides
TCTACTTAATGAAACATAAGTCTGAAACATTTGAAAAGTTCAAAGAATTTCAGAGTGAAGTTGAAAATCATCGTAACAAGAAAATAAAGTTTCTACGATCTGATCGTGGAGGAGAATATTTGAGTTACGAGTTTGGTGTACATTTGAAAAACTGTGGAATAGTTTCGCAACTCACGCCACCCGGAACACCACAGCGTAATGGTGTGTCCGAACGTCGTAATCGTACTTTACTAGATATGGTGCGATCTATGATGTCTCTTACTGATTTACCGCTATCATTTTGGGGATATGCTTTAGAGACGGCCGCATTCACGTTAAATAGGGCACCATCAAAATCCGTTGAGACGACGCCTTATGAACTGTGGTTTGGCAAGAAACCAAAGTTGTCGTTTCTTAAAGTTTGGGGCTGCGATGCTTATGTGAAAAAGCTTCAACCTGATAAGCTCGAACCCAAATCGGAGAAATGTGTCTTCATAGGATACTCAAAGGAGACTATTGGGTACACCTTCTATCACAGATCCGAAGGCAAGACATTCGTTGCTAAGAATGGATCCTTTCTAGAGAAGGAGTTTCTCTCGAAAGAAGTGAGTGGGAGGAAAGTAGAACTTGACGAGTTAACTGTACCTGCTCCCTTACTGGAGAGTAGTTCATCACAGAAAACTGTTTCAGTGACACCTACACCAGTTAGTGAAGAAGCCAATGATAATGATCATGAAACTTCAGATCAAGATACTGCTGAACCTCGTAGATCAACGAGAGTAAGATCCACACCAGAGTGGTACGGTAATCCTATTCTGGAAGTCATGATACTAGATCATGATGAACCTACGAACTATGAAGAAGCGATGGTGAGCCCAGATTCCGCAAAGTGGCTTGAAGCCATGAAATCTGAGATGGGATCCATGTATGAGAACAAAGTATGGACTTTGGTTGACTTGCCCGATGATCGGCAAGCAATTGAGAATAAATGGATCTTTAAGAAGAAGACTGACGCTGATGGTAATGTTACTGTCTACAAAGCTCGACTTGTCGCAAAAGGTTTTCGGCAAGTTCAAGGGATTGACTACGATGAGACCTTC
>NW_021266988.1:0-1073 GCF_002162155.2 Triticum dicoccoides
CAATGCTGAAAGCTGCGGAGGTAGAAATCAAGAAGGAGCATCAAGTGTTGATGGTTAACAAGACCACTAGTTTCAAGAAAAAGGGCAAAGGGAAGAAAAAGGGGAACTTCAAAAAGAACGGCAAGCAAGTTGCTGCTCAAGAGAAGAAACCCAAGTCTAGACCTAAGCCTGAAACTGAGTGCTTCTACTGCAAGCAGACTGGTCACTGGAAGCGGAACTGCCCCAAGTATTTGGCGGATAAGAAGGATGGCAAGGTGAACAAAGGTATATGTGATATACATGTTATTGATGTGTACCTTACCAATGCTCGCAGTAGCACCTGGGTATTTGATACTGGTTCTGTTGCTAATATTTGCAACTCGAAACAGGGACTACAGAATAAGCGGGCACTGGCAAAGGACGAGGTGACGATGCGCGTGGGAAACGGTTCCAAAGTCGATGTGATCGCGGTCGGCATGCTACCTCTACATCTACCTTCAGGATTAATATTAGACCTAAATAATTGTTATTTGGTGCCAGCGTTGAGCATGAACATTATATCTGGATCTTGTTTAATGCGAGACGGTTATTCATTTAAATCAGAGAATAATGGTTGTTCTATTTATATGAGTAATATCTTTTATGGTCATGCACCCTTAAAGAGTGGTCTATTCTTACTAAATCTCGATAGTAGTAATACACATATTCATAATGTTGAAACCAAAAGATACAGAGTTGATAATGAAAGTGCAACTTATTTGTGGCACTGTCGTTTAGGTCATATCGGTGTAAAACGCATGAAGAAACTCCATACTAATGGACTTTTGGAACCACTTGATTATGAATCACTTGGTACTTGCGAACCGTGCCTCATGGGCAAGATGACTAAAACACCGTTCTCCGGTACTATGGAGAGAGCAACAGATTTGTTGGAAATCATACATACCGATGTATGTGGTCCGATGAATATTGAGGCTCGTGGCGGATATCGTTATTTTCTCACCTTCACAGATGATTTGAGCAGATATGGATATATCTACTTAATGAAGCATAAGTCTGAAACATTTGAAAAGTTCAAAGAATTTCAGAGTGAA